>NW_019211456.1:40418626-40713176 GCF_002443255.2 Varroa destructor | reverse complement strand
TATATAACGCATCGTTTAGTCTATTTGGATTTAATCTGTAAGTGTATTTTACTTAAGAGTGTTCAAACACAAGTTCTTGGATATGAGAGCAAGCTTTGGCATGGTAGGATATACTAATTACGAGCAGTCGTTAATTACGTAAGCATGGTGCACACGTTTCTACACGATATTTGTCCTTTAGAATCGAGCGCTAGAGCGCTATCACTTCGCAGTGAAATGGGCAAATATTCTTTATGAATGTTGACGCATCTCCATATATATACATATATCGAGTATGTTGAAAGGTTTATATTTTTCATATTTTGTCAATCATATTTCCTGCGTGAAAATAATACACACCATAAAAACAGCTCTGCATTTTCTATCCCTAACTAATACAGAGTTGGCAGCAATGGAACTCTCCAGCTCCAGTTGTTTGGCTAGAGGAATGACTTAGCTCATAAAGCACATGGAGGCAATGCTATGAGTCGTCTAATTGAATTAGGGAATGTAAATAGCGTGGTTACCATCGGGTAGTGAAAGGCGGACGAGTTTAAAATGTCGTAGGGGGTCGTTTCAAGTGTTTTTACAGGGGGTGGGGTAGAGTAGTTGACTGTAGATTACACTGGATTGAAAGGAAAAGCTGGATATTTTGTTCCTGCCAGACTAATGAATTCTAATGTCGCCCTGATATAGCACTTGCAATACCACCGATACAAATACGCGAAGAATAAAACCTCACTTGATCGTACGATTTGAGGCTGCAGGTCAAATCAGTGTCAAGGTATAATATAATACTGGGAAACGCCATTATCTATCCAGCTTTATTTACTATGTGTGTTGCCATGTATGATGATGTCTGTGTTTGAAGTATATGTAAAATAGTTCCTGCCATAAAGCCAAGTTACATGTTAACATGCTATTTTGATTCTACGAATTATCTAATAAATTCTATGTAGGCGGCAGAAACCGTCCCTTTTTTTTACGTTTTACGTTTGACGTTTACTAATCTAAAAGTCGTTTTTGATGACATTCCGACACAACGCATTACATGACCTAATTACTAAGGTTGATTGGCTTCAAGCAAGCAAAGTCTCATGTTTCTATAGATATACTGCGAACTCTGCTTCTTGCTTGCGTATCGTCCTTTACAATCGTGTCCTCCGTACTGGACACTTAATGTTGGGCTCGAGTTTACATCGACGGAAAGTATGTATTGTCTATTCACCAATAGACATATCTCGTCTTTCACGCGTTTTTCCATAGTTAACTGCTATCGGACATTGCATCTTTGCAGCACGTGTGCTTCTCATCGTACTGCGTACACCTGCCGCGGTTTCTTCCATCTCATGCTGCGAATCCTATGTACATATGTACGTTTGCTCCCATGGGTTGCCTGCGCGTTACTTCGTTAATTAACGAGTTTAGTAGCAACCCACGCTGTCATCAAAACAGGTTAGATTATAGAGTGTAGGTTGCCGGTAGGCCGCGTCGTGGTTGCGATGCTTTCGAATAAACGGGCTAGCGTCACTGAGGTCCCCGTAGCGTCCGCCCGCAAGGGAGTCGTAGTGGTGGACTTAGCGACAAAAACGTAACGTCCAACAACCGGGACTCCTTTTCTTCCCTTACAGTTTTCCTACTGGTCCTCATCTGGAGCACTGATCTGCCCTTTCTGCGGTGATTTGTTAGCAGTTAGACAGGCACCACGTCGCACCGGTTTCAGGCGGACGCTTACGCAGACGGCCGACATCTGTGGAGGTACTTGGGGACCGACGAGTATCGGAAGAGGAGAGGACCGCTAAAGAGGCGCCCGATGCCAACTACTCCTGGGGGTGCTGTCGCCTTTGCTGCTAACGCTGCTTCTGCTTTTTCAGCCGCGAACGAGGTACCGCCACTTGTAAAGAACAGTGGGGGCAGTAGTCGTAGTACCAGGATAACGCCAAATCCTCGTCTTCATCCTGTCCCTACGCGACCGCTGCGTCGCCCTACTACAACGTCCGATTAAACAGCCTAACTTTGTAGGTTGATTCTATACACGCTGCCGTTTCTTTTTCTAAGGCCAGCTCCTTTTGACGTTAGGATGGTCTTTACCGTCGTCTCAACTACTGGCCCTGCTACTGTCGTTTTGTATATCCATCTATCCTCGCGTGCCTTCCAACGCAATGGCTCTGCACGTCGCATCCCATTCCCTCTCTCATTTCCCTCTTCTAGCTGGTGAGTCGCTAGCGAGCGAACACCAGTCCGCGCGTCCACGAAAGCACTACCTGACACGCTGAGCCTCCGCCGCCTGGCGTTCCGGCTGTCCTCTCCACTGCCGGACTCTCTCAACGACCAGCTTCTTGGGTATAGGTTCCCTCTCCCCGCGAGACCACGGGTGCCGCATCCTCAGAGATTGCCGTGCGCGCGTACCGTTCTGGGGTTTCCTTGGTAAAGAGCGATTTAGCCGGTGTTGTTGGTTTGTCCCTTGTTTGGCTTGAGGTAGTTCGAGAGGAACCACCGGATGTTGATAGGTGAATTCTCCGGATCGCTAGGGGAACAAACTGTTGGTGACATCCGAAATAGACGGCTCTGATGATAAAACAGCCGGAGCAGTGCAGCAATGTGCACTGCTTTGAGAAAAAGTACACGTGTCAGTTACTATCCTAGCCAACAATAATATTCTAAGAATAACAGTACCTGTATTTAATAGTGGCAACTAGAGAAAAACAACATCAGCGTTTAGCAAGCTAACAGATGTGTGAGACAAACGACGATGACCAACAAGTGTAAAAAAGATCTTTTCAAAGCACCAAAGGCGTAGGTTGAGGCTCTGTTGAAATTGATGAGGCGAAGTGTTCTATCTTCAGTCTCTTGGAATCGTTTGAATTTTTCTCGTATTCCGTGTGCTGAATTTTCTCGCCAGCCCCTGCTGCCTTCCCCTCGTCCTACATTTGTCCGGTTGACGATGATAATTCGTTGCTTCAAACAGTTCATTGTCAATTTTCTTCTGCGCAACTTCTTGGGGGTAAGTTGCGTAGTAAAACAAGTTAACGAAGTCTATCTGTTCGGTGTGTGAGAAAACGTCGACTTGCTTTTTTCATTTGTTCGCAGTTAATTTCAGCCTGTCGTGTCGGGTGTAAATCGATTACATTGTGTGTAGATTAACACCAACTATTCACTTGGATTACAAGCCGTAGTGGATCAAGAGCAAGGTTCATATTTTGGACCGCGAGAGGCCGCAACGAAAGGAAAAAAAGGCCCTGTATGATCGCCATCAACGTTTCGTTAGTCACTGGCTGAGAGATACAAAGATGATTGTATCAATTTGTGAACTTGTCAATAGAGACAAATGAGCTATCCTAATAGATGTCTAAATGTGGAAAAAGTACTGTTGAACGAAACAAGTTTGCAGATACACATTTCTGGTTAACGGACATCCATTGGAATGGTATTTAGCGGACGACGACGATAAGCAGGTAAGTATACTAAAGTAGTCCTGTTTAAGTCTCTGATTCGAATCGCACATGCAGGCCGAAATAGTTTTCTTTATCATAAGTTAAGCGAGGTTATAACTGGTTGAGCGGATGATGGGTCGGTCCACCTCGCTCAACAGCCTAAACAAATGCTTGCTGTCGTATAAACTTTTAGAAAGAGGTCATAATGCCACAAAGCAGCCGGGATGTTTGGTAAGAGTGATATGAAGTTATGCTTCGAAGTTACCCATAGTGATTGGTGAAAGATTGCGACGCGATTTCCATGATCAGACCAATGTACAGTTGCAGATAAGTACGATTACGTCTCTTTATCTTACTCGACTTCCTCATAGATAAATATTATCGCAGTAACAACTTTATCTGTATATTGACATAATCAAGAAATATAAGTGAACACTTTCACTGTTTATGAACCAATTCCGTGAACGTATCCACACCCTAAATAGGGACTAGATTCAAAATGTGATAAAGGTGACAAATATTCTACTGAGAAACAACAGCATTTATGTTACAATATTTATAGAATGTATTAGCAGACGATAAAATAACGGAAAATTTAGAATTAATCAGAATAGTGGTTATGTAAACCATCTGTGTACCTAGAGATGTTTAATAACGTACGATATATTCGAGACTACTCTGGACGCTGACGTTTCTACTTCCCAGTGCTTTTTCATGGATCACTAATTAATGAAATAAGCTATTGAATTTGCTTATTCAGGTGGAAAAATAGAAACACTGGCACTTATGATTATTATTAAAATAACCGTATTTTAAAAAATTTGCCGTTTTGTATTACATATTTTGTAAATAGTAGGCATTTTACCAAGATAACGTAGTCGTACCGTCACCAATCCCGATTACGGCCATTATATTGATTGAATCAGACATCTGAGAATGCTGAACGAGAAACTGCTAAGAAAAAATATAGACATTTATTCAATATGATAACCGTATTCTAAACTGGTGACTGTTGGAGATTCGATTTATCTTTCTTTTAAGCTTTTATCATCTTTATTTCGGTGTGCTCGTTACATGTGCCCCTTATATGCCGTGTGCGATTTACTTGGATTCTGATTCTCTGACAGCTCATCAGCTGGTTCCTTACTACTAAATATTGTATCGTCAAGTGCATTAGATTGACATTGATTATTATACTAGCATTATTAGTCTTAAGAGTTGTTGTGCCGTGGTTATCGTTCTATTTATGTGTCACATAGGGTGAGCGACCCGTATTGTATGAGCGGCCGCCTCAATTTCCTGTCGTCAATTTCGCCCAAAGGGCATGTCCTTGCATCCGGTGATCTCAATAAAGCTTCAATACTTCACAACAACTTTAAACCAATACTTTATAAGAAACAGTACGTCGGCTTTGCTTTACGTCCGTCCTATCGAAAGGAACAAGACTTGTCTTTCCCTGTTGTGTGCGGGCGCGGGTATCACACCAGCGCATTCGTCCTGTGGCCGCTCTCACCACTGGAAGAAATAAAGCACAACCTGTGCCACTAGTTGGATAGTTTTCCGACGCTGAGAGGACCTCCTTTCGCCAGCTTAACTGGCCATTGAGCTGTTTACCAGTGTAATTAATGGCTATACGTTATACCATTGTCATACACATTTGAGTACCCGTACGTACGTACGCACGCACGCACGCATACGTGAACAGAGTCAGTAGTAATAAATTTAACTAATCAGAACAGACTCTCGTTTACAAAGAGTACTTATACCGCTTATCTGTCGGGTGACAGGGGATCACAAAACAGGGGGTGAGCAGTAGAGAGGAACGAAATTCGGTTCAATTCGAAAACAAAGCCACAATGTCCAACCTGTTCTTTTTTCTAAATGCAGCTAGTTACTATTAATCAAAAGGTGTTGAAAAAAGTGTTGCTTCATTTCAGCAGAACCTATGAACCTTAACTAGGTACTTGTAAATGTTCATCCGGCTCTTTCACTGGCTCCTACATGGTAAGAGACATCATCGAATTAACAACGGTTCGGGCCGCTGCTCAAATCGCACTGGCTACGATTTTTCGCTGATATCTATCTGGATGAATTTCGAAGTGATACAACTAACGGTGTACCAATTGCTCTAAGCAGTTGTATCAGTCGACATTATCGGTAAGGCTCGAAACCACTGACCGTCCAATTTTCTCGCTTTTTTGTCCAGGACAAGCTAGCTTCGCAGAACAGGAAATAGGAAGAACGTTTAAAGCTTCAATTGGCATCCACGGTATCTCTAGCTACCTGCCTCAATTATGGACAAAGCCACTTTCATCGCGGACTGATTGAACGGAAGTAATGTATGATGCCTTTGAAAAGCGGGACAGCCAGCGTTAACGTGTGAAGACTCGGCTTAAAGAGATAGCATGGGGGTTTGAATGGCACATAACTGGTGGAGTGCATTGAGGGAAATCCGAAAAAACGAGATGTTCTTCCAGGCAGCGCTACTGAGGAATAAAGCGGGCTAGGAGGGATTACTCTGACTCAAAAGAAAGTAGGAAAGAAAGGGAAGTGTGAGTTATATGCATTACGTTTGGGTGAAAAAGTTCTATGCAGCGAAGTAGTAGAGCTGCAGCTGTCCTCACTCGAGAGATTTTCATTTGGTGACGATGAGGTCACTACCTGGCAGATTCTGTATTCTCCCCATGATTTAGTCGGTCCGTGTTGAAATACCGCATCAAGTTGGTAGGTATAGTCTGTGTCCCTTTTAATACAGAGGAAAAATAATTACGGATTTATTATGGATTGAAGAAGCAGTCGCTCGTACGCAAATAGGTCAATTTCTGTATTTATATGGGTGCGAAAGATTGCCTTTCAGGGATCAGCTTCCAGTTCTGTTTAAAAAAATCGTTCATCTAAAAAGATATGACAAGACTAGTGATCACCATATATCCGGCTCGCGTTTAGTTTTTTTATCGTTTTTATTAGTGTCTGAATTGTTAACAGGAGCTACGTAGGTATCTTATGTTACATACTAAATAAAGTTGTGACGGTCTGAACTATTATCTTATTTCGTTTGTTTTCCAATAGAATTTTCCGATTTTATACCTTAAAAGTGTAATGCTCTCTAATAAAAGGAATGCGAACTTATCGTTAAACATTATATGCGCTGTAGCGGTAGCTGGACGCCACTGAATTAGAAACAACTGATCACTTAATTTATCCAAACGGACAATAATGTGGCAAGACATTTCTATGTACTTCATGAATATTATGAAAGAAAAAGGGGTCGGTGTTCTTAAAATTCACAGTGGAAGTAAATAGGCTATTTTGTCTGCCAGGCAAAAGTACGCTTGTGAAGTTGGCATTTTATATTCCTGCCGCCTGGTAGCTGTCTGTTTATCTCAAAACTTTGCCATTAGCGGGTTTCATCATCCATTGCGGCTATACGTGTATGGGCGTTTCTTGTAATCTAGATCCGTCTGTGCCTGCCAATACGGTATTTTATACACGTTGATTTACACGTGGATTCTAGTGCAAGTCGATGAGTTCTGGATAGGGTGTATGTACGGTTGTATGTGCCTTTGACGCTGCTGCCACTGTTGTCGTCATCGCCAATGGCGGGGGGAACACGTCCGCATAGTGGCGCTGACATTTAAACATGTGACTCGCTTATCCTCCGTCTTGCGTTTTTGTCAACCATTCTAACAATTCCAACAAGCGCTCTGCTTGATATCGAGAACGGTTTTGAGCTTCCTACCGACGGTTTGTGGCGCTCGAAAAATCTACATACGCCATAGGACTTTAAACCGCTTGTTCGGTTGTTGACAACTTAGAATACGATAATGTATGACGCTGTTGGAGATTTTTATATCACTATGTTTCAAAGGACCAATAAAAAAATAAACCAAGCCTCGCTGCCCACCGTTGGGCCAAGTAATCGGACCGGTCCTTCAGGCAGCGGTGCGATTTCTTCGTATGTAGAATTTAATTTTATTTCTAGATAAAGCCAAAACAGATAAACGCAATACTGACACAATATAGGCGTATGCATGTTTATGTTGTACAAGGCACGATTGCTTTAATACCAGTACAGTTGCCGCTGATTATAGACATAAGCAGCTGGCAACCAAAACGGTAGTCCCCAAAATGTTTGTGATGTCATGATGATTGTTATAATAACTTGATTTAGAAAAACTCCAGTTCGGCAAAGAAATAACGCTTCATTCTCAGATGCCGTTACATGAAGTTGTCAGTTGCTCGTCGTCAATGATGAATGCGATCACAGACAGGTGAATAGTATTGATTGCCAGGACTGGCAATCAATCAGGCGGATTATACGGATTGAGGTGTAGACAGAGAGCGTGGAGCTCTGAGACGGAAAAAGCTCCGCTTCGCTCGAATACATAATACGTATAACTAACTACTGAACTCTTAATGATTATTTGGCTCCAATTAGCCAAAATGTGGCAGTCGAAACATGGCAATGCGCCGGGTTTATGAAAATGTACCTAATACTAGCAAAAATATTGGTGTTAGTATTAAACAATATATCCCACATACGCCCCTAACAATACGGCTGAGATGCATTATCGATAGCGGTGGCTATTAGGACGAAATCGAAGAGATTATACGAGTCACTAAAAGCCCCAGGCTATTCTGGCACGTACTCTAGAGATTAGCACTAGGCAATGGGACAATGATATAGATGATGAGAGCATGTGTCCGACGCTTAATTTTTCAAACATCGATCAACATAACGTCGCCGACATACAAGTCCGATTAGCTGCATCTGCCTTCTGAGTAATTTGTCAAGTCGGCCGCTTCAGGAAAAGGCCGAGCTTTTGACGCGTATTGTTTAGATATTGAATCTGACGAACAGTCTTCAGTAACACAATCATTTCAGAGCCCTCGACGCTCGAAATCAATATAATCTACAGAATTTCAATTATATAAAATGCCCAAAAACATGACCAACTATTTCGTATGTCGAAGTCCATAAACAACAAATGTGAACACACCAGTGAGTGATTGTATTCTCAGGCTGTCCATTTTAATAGTTTAGGCAGAGGGTATGCTGGGATGTTCTTAAAAATGTGTCAGCTAGTTGAAATCAGGGTGATCTGTGTTTGGCATCTGAATTCAATGTTAAAGAGCTATTCGGCAACGATTCGGCTCAGCTACGTATTTATATCTGGGCAAGAAATATTAATTCGATCCATCCAACTCACGATACCTAAAAATGTTCAAAGGGGGTCCGCGTTAAGTCGATGCTCATTTAGAGTCATCCATTGTTAGTGTACAAAAATCTAACAAAAAAAAAAACCTAATGACTAGGATATTTTGGCACTATTGCCAAAAAAACCTTGTGTCAAACTGTCTTTAGGACCGCTTTGTGCTCGTTACGCGTCTAGAAGATCGATCCCCTATTAATGGAGTGACACCACATGGAATGGTGTTCGTAAAAGTCGCACCTTCGAAAGCGATTGCTAACTTTCACATATTTGACAAGAGAGGGCGTGGACTGGGTTCGACTAATATGGGTATGCTGATTGCACCATTTTCAGAAAAATTGTGACGTTACGATATATTTGCTTACGTCTGTCTCCGAGGCAAGTCCTAGAAACGTTTTCTACTCTCTCCGCATATATGTGCATTTCACTGTTCTGGCCTGATTTTCCTTTAAGCACGAATCTACGTGCCACTCAGTTTCCTCCTCGGTTTGCCTCTATTATCTTATTATATATATATATATATATATATATATATAGTATGAACATGTTCGTTTGACGAAGAACTAAATAACGAACAAAGTTTTACATTTAATTGAATCTACAGCATATGCCTTTAATGCAAACTTAACTAGCTACGCTCACTGTCATCGTTCAGTGTCTGGAAGTGCCATTTACAGTTTAGATCATACTGCTGTGCTATAGGAAGGATAACGTAGGTTACGACTGCAAGATAAACAACTTATGCGATAAACGATGCATGCTAGAAAAGTTTTCTTCTAAAAACTTCGAAAACGAAGTTGGCATCGTAACAGCTAGAAATGGGGACACCAGACGAGAAATTTTACCAACTTTTGCCTAAAAAGTGTGAACATGAAGTGGCGCACGGATTAAAGGCAGGTCGGAACGCGCTGCTTCCATGTATGCAGCCAGCCGGCCACTAACTACCCGAACCAAGTTTCGTCCCCACGTGTTCATCCTACGGTAGAGGGACATAGCGCTGTAATCACCAACCTGCAGCGACACCAGTCTTCTATCTCCAAGCAGGCTTCCTTTAATGCAGGTGTATAATTAGCTGCTATAGTACGAGGGACCATTGAGGCTGAACTAGGTCCGCAGTAGATTGATATGAGCTAGAGAGCAGCTGCTACGAGACGCTTCCCCTTGGGGGACGCCATTTCTTCATAGTTGCGACACAAAACAGAGGAAGTCCTCTCCGAGCTACTAATAACTTCCGAAAAGCTTCCGACGTCCGCTTTTGACCCGCCAGCCGGAGCGGTCGATATCTTCGTCGTCCAGCTGGAACATCGCATGGCACCTCGACGTCGTTGTTTAAGCTAGCTCTTCCACAAGGTGCCTTGAGATAGGAGGGTACGTATAGAAAGACTTGAATGGCATGTGGACATGATTACCATAGCCATTATATTAGAGGTATTATCCAATACCGAAGCAATACGTAGCAATTGTGACGAATACCTTCGTCTGAGCTTCACATAGGATGAAACACCCGTGCTAGGAATCATGCTTTAATTGATTCGCCGTGCAATCTTCTTTTTGTTTGTGATATATATCAATGAGACTAACGAAGCTCATCTTCTTTCTTACAGCCAATTGTCAGCGTTCAATAAGCAGTGGCCTGCACGGAATGTATTACACACGATCTGGATGCAGTCGGCTAGAACTTCTATGTGTGTTAACTGTATAACACGCGTTTGTGCTGCAGCTCTATCGTATGTAGCTTGTGAAGTTGGACCCTATAGTACGATAGAGATTGTACTGTAAGAAGTACTAGCGTTCACCGTATGCTCATTATGGTGATCTTTACAACAAAGCTTCCTGGCTAAAACAATAGCCGGGTTTCTTATTAACAGATAACGTATGAATAATAGGTTTGTCGTGCCTGTATTTTGTCCGAATTATTAATTAGCAAAACTTTGGCCTAGAGTCTTATCTAATTTTTCGCGCACCGACCTCAACCATAGTTAAGTGATGAGTTGCGAAGTATAACTTTCATCATCATAATCCAGTTCGTCCTTTGTAGCCGACTTGGTCCGGGAGTGGCTGGATACACAAAACAACAAGAACAATGCTATTTTTCTTATCCACCTCGTTGATTCCACCTTAGTGCTCATCATGGCATACTCAGACCCGCCCGACGATTACATAGAGCATAGCGGCGTGACACCCTGGAGAATAATGGGGTACTTGTTTTTGTTTGCTTTTGAATGTCATTTATCTACAATACTAATGATTCTACTGACAAAGAGCAGCTTCGCAAAGCAAGTTGTTTTTAAGCAATGGTTAATCTTTCTCGTCGGCTCGAGTGGCAGCAGCAAAATGAGGGGTGGCCTCGTTCTCTCTTTTACGCTTTTAAACGATAGGCGTAACCGAAAAAGCAACTATAGTATGCTAGAAGAACATGTCGGTTCGCGTGAGTACGTAACTCCTCACCTTTGTCGAAATCAAGATTAGTAGACGAAAAGGCGAACTGGTAGCGACGTCAGCATCTCGGTATAATACACTAAGACCATCATAGCGCTAGCTATTATCGTTTCGTCCACCGTGAATAAACATGATATCTGATGGGCGTGGTAGGTTATGTTTAGTTGAATCCAATGTTTTGCTAGGAGAAATTGTAACGATCAATTGACGCATTTCTAACATGATTGTAAGTTGAAATGTTTTCTACCGTTGGTAACTTGCCGGTGGCTACTGGGTGAGGTATAAACCTACTTCACAAATCCGCAAATAACGTCCCTTTTATATATGCGGCAGATTGTGTCCGTCGGGCAAATATCCTCTGATCCTATGATCCCAAGCGAACACAAAGTTGGCAATGGGTGGAGTTTTGAAGATTTGTTGGAGGAAATGATATTCGAGCGGGTCCCGTTATCCGGCCAGTGTATTCTAAGAAAGCCACATTAAAGAATCAATCAAAGTTGAAAACACGGCGAGGTACGCCAAGCTTGTGAATTAAAAGGCAGTCACGATTTTCGATTACGAGAAAAAGGGCCCTATATAATGATTCATAATATTTGACGTATTGTATGTTCTACCCACTTGAGGTATAAGACAACTCAATTTGCAAAGTCATAATGGTATTGCCCAAGCGTAAACAAAGGTACAAATACGATAAATAGAATCTCTTATTTGAATGATGTAAGATACCATACGCCATATTTGCGAAGTTTGTCCTTACGGATTACTTCTCTAACGAACTCTAAAAGTTAACCTATTCGGATCAATAAATAGTTGATTTGAGAAAAATTCATATATTTTCCTTCATGTTGGCGAAAAGTGTTTTAATACCTGAACTGCATACAACTAGTTCTGAAAAAGGAGCTTAAGATGTGGAGTATTATGCTCTGATGTAACACCAAATGCTACGATATAATTGCGGCTTACGTTCTCTATGGCTTTACAACACAATGCATCGCTTATAAAGCTTTTTTTTTTTTTCACTAACAAGTTATTTCTATAACCTAGATAGAAAGTTGAGGATATCACGCGCTGATAATCATCACTGAAGCCTTAAGGATGCGTCCTCTCAGACATATACTGAGCGCGCACCCTCAAGCTAAATCTGTATTACATATTCCCGGTGCTTTTCATCGACATCGCCAATGTGGTCGTATCATACCATAGATACCATAGATAAAGGCTAATTGATAGAAGATAAAACTGACCCGTTTTGATTTAACAACATAAAATAAGAAGGTTAGCAACAACCACGACCAACCGTGTCCAATAAAGGCGAAAAAATTAGATAATACAGCAGACGGAATGATGCCCGTAGAATACTTTATTCATTATTATCAGTCGAATTACTTATTTGACAGCTTGCATTTTACATATTTGAATACAAGATGCAATAGGGTCCCCTAGAGCCAATTCTAACGGTTGGCTGGGTGTAGACCTACACGAATGAAATTTTGCCATAACCGTTCATGTGTAACTCTAGCAAAGTGAGTCTTGCTTACGCATTATTATTTCCACGTTATTGAAAACGGTCGAATTTTTTTTCAATCCCTAGCTTTCGTTTTTGCAGACTTGTACGTTCAGTATCCTATGTCCTAGTGGTTTCTTCTTTCGCCAGCGCCCATTCCTCCTTGCACTGTTGACTGATCTTGTCATAACGTCCAGATGCATAAGAATCCATCCGGCTCTAAAAATTCAAATATAGGGAGATGGAAGGAACATATTCGCGAGTTCTGCTGGGAAACAGGACGTGCAGCAAAAGCATTTAGTGAAGCACCGACGAAGCTTGAAAGTCCTGTACTATTGGGCTCCGCCATTCCATTAGAAGGATCTCGGTCGAACCGCGTCGATTCAGAAGCCCGTACGCCGACTCGCGCGGAGATCTGCATACTATTCATCTTCAAATATAAGATTTTTTCTTCTATAATTGTTAGTCTTGTATCTGGGGGTAGTAATGCACGCCACTACTTTATATCGACCTGCTTCATCTCGACTAGCTTTGAGGAGAGTCGGTTTGGATGGGGAAAAGAACTGGATGGGGCCTTTGCGCGGTGTCTCACTAGTTCGAATTCTCTCTTCTTAGTCATTGCCACTGCTGCTCTCATTAAAATGCTAAATTTCCAATACTTTGGCCCCTTAGAGAAGAGGAACATGTACCTTCTGCCACGAAAGGATAGCGCTAGCTTTCTATTAAAAAAGAAGAGTTCTCGATATGTTGAAGTTTGTGAAAGTCCTTGAAAGGCCGGATAGAAAATACCATTTCTTTTCGTTCGGTTATCTTTGTATGTTGGCTTGCTGCCAACGGGATCTGGTCTATCACTGCTAGTATTTTGTCGACTTTAACATTCAAGTAGAAGGAAGAGACGGAAAGAGACAGAGAGAAACCTAACGTTACAATGAGTAAACTTAAGTCATCAGTAGAAGTGTGGGTGGAAAAAAAAGGACGATAAAAACTAAAACGAGCAATTTGTTCACTGCTACGATAACATAAGCATCATAACCGTATACTGCATTTATAAACTTTGAGGGTATACGGAACAGTGACATCAGTACCACTTCATATTGGTTGAGCTCATATCACTGAATCTTGACGCGACTTCGATTATTGACAGCGGACATTCGATAAAATACGGATTATATGAACAACTTATCCGTCTTCAAGTTGCAAATTAATGATCAGTGGTGGAAACTATTTTCTAGAGATTTTTCTTCATGTCACAATTAACTTTTATCTTTGAGCTGTCACTACTATTAAGTTAACGAACCACTGCATAACTATAAAATCCAATTAGTACACTATATAAATCTCAACAATATACAGCTAAAAATCATCCGGAACTTGAGTTTTCAAAGTCAGCGAAAGCTGTCGTTGTGGTGTTACTGCAGTCAGCATATGGATAGAATAACTCTTTTCAAAGATCCTACCTAAACAATGAAAAAGAGAAAATTGAAATATTAAGTAACTGTTAACTTAAATTACTTCGAAATCTATCCACCGTACAACTTCGGCTGCATCCGGTAGCTCTCTCCGTGCTTAACCATAACTCAATACTTATTGATATCGAAATGGTGATCTACGCTGTAAAGCATACCGTTGCTGTGGGGAAAAAAGTGTACATAACTATGTACTCGAAGAGTATAAATCATATGCCTAATATGCTATGATAATTTAATAAATAATAAAATAAATATGAAAATTTAAAGAAAGAAACGAAAAGCCAATTTCGGTGTCCTAAAAACTTGAAGATATTTGATGATTTTAAAACTTTTAACATTTTTTTTGCAGCAAATTCAGCAGATATAATCATCGTGCTCAGAAAATAAATGGTTAAAAAGTATATACCAAAAAAGTAGCTGTAAATAAATACTTATTTATTTTATAAGTATTTGTTGCTAATTTCAGGGTATATTTAGAGATGCAATTAGATATCTTCCTGGTATCATTGTCATATCTCGACTTAGGCTTACTTGTCTGATACTCGTCGTTCGCGACTGTTTTTTGCAGTTCTCGATATGATTCAGTCTTTTCCTATCCGTATAGAAAGCGGATCTGGATTTAAGACCCCTGTGACCCTTAAGTCTCTCGTTACAATTTTCCAAGAGAAATCTAGTCACCATGAAAGTTACAAATAAAAATGAATACTTCAAACTACTTTTACTTGTTTTAAACATTTTTGAAACGAAAACTAACAAAATTATTACAAATTAAGAGCGTGGCTGGTTTAGATACGAAAAATACCTAAAAATCAAACTAAAAAATAACTTCTGTTTATTTTTTTTTAAAGAACTCAATGGCTCTAAGAAGTTGGCATGCGTCTTTCGTAAATGACGAGTAAACCAACCGTAGCATTTAAAAGTATGTTTGTAAATTTATTTAAAAGATGACACCTTAAGATTAACGCAAGCTTTACATCCAAGTAGTAAATGTTAATTATATAAAACAACCTATTCATTCGAGTGCGGTTTTGCTGTTGGGACACAATCTATCCGCCCCTAAATCAGGAAGTTACGAGTGTTAAGATTGATCTTGGAGCAGAATACTTTTGGGAAATAGCGGGTGCAAGTGCCATTATCGGGCATCTAGTATACGTCATGCTTATAGACCATTGAGTTCATAGCAAGCTGGTATAAATCACATTCATGTTTGGGTCGAGGTATTTTCTCGGAGCCGATATCGTCGGCATCTGACACGCTGCGAACTCTCAGCCTGACCGGAGTATACGCGCGCATTACGCAGACCTAGTGCTTGAAATCCAACGGACATAGGGTGTCAACTTTACTAAAGGCGCATCTTTCGTAAATATAAATAGATGAACAAGGTCTGAAACTGAAGATACGACCGACCATTACAAACTACTCAGGCTTAGCAACCTTGTGTTTCTAGGCCAAACTTTCCAAATTGCACCTTCTAGAGTTGCACGTGGACAGTTGAAAAAAGTCAGCATGTTCGCACTCGGTAACATCGACCCTAGTGTCACAAAACCATGCGGCTCCATTGACAGCGGCGTTTGTTGCGACTGGGAAATTTCCAAAGTTGCAAACGTGCATCGTGGGCGTCATTAACGCGTCCGAAAATATCACCGTCGACGTCGCTCGTACTAGACAGTCGCGGGGGAGCCTGTTTCTGCTTAACATTAAGACATACTACCAACGAAAAAGCCGCTGGAAGTTTACGAAGCGAAATATACGAGAGACTATACGAGTAACCACTGAAGAATAGAGCGCATGAAAACCCACTTTAAAGTTACTCATCGTGAGTCACATCATGATAACAGTGACAATGATCTTGGGCTAGAGTTGTATCACTTGTGTCACTCTTCTTTCCGTCTCTCTAGGGCGGTTATCTGGATCGAGCTACTAGTGCAAGTCGCATATCTGTGTGTATTTATGGAAAACTTGAGCCTTTTCAGGGTTCTGAAAGAAGGTTATGGCCAACCTCAGCCAGAATCGATGGCTGAGTAATATGGACGCGGCAACAATGTGTGTATATCCTCAGCACTTTAGAAAAAATCCAAACAACAAGGCCACTATCAAAGTTAACGTCGATGGCAAATGTCTGCTAGGCACTTTGAGAACCTGTACTAGTGGGTGACACATTTGCTTGCTAATCTTAGGGAAGACTCGCAAAACTAGGAAATTTTACGCCTGATAACGCCGTTAGGCATTCCATCAGACTACTAACTACCAGCACGAAACAATGTATGTCTACGTCCGGGTTCGAGCCTAGATCCAGTGAAAGGTGGAGCCACTCTGAATCAATGGTATCTCTGATGGCTTTTCAATCGTCCGCTATGACTGTACATGAATATTAAGGGAATATCTGCGTACTTGCCACGTAGGTTTTCAGTAGCTGGACCGATGACAAAGCGAACGTGAAATGATACGTGTGGGACATAAAGATGAAGCGTAATTTGTTACAGCAAGCGATGCAGGCTGTGATTTGACCGAATAGAACATCACACGTACGTTATGTAATCTCGTCGCTCTGGTGAAGTGAGTGAGGCGACTTCAAGCTAGACAGCCCGCGTCAATTACGCTAGCTTCAACGCAAATAGGGCGTGTATACCAGCAACAGACCCAATCATGATGTCAACAAAGTTGGAGTAAATGATTTGTGGAATGATCAGGTAACCCACACCACTTGTACAGCTAAATATAATGGTACACAGAGAGATGTCGTAGTTAGATGATTTATAAACAAGCTATAGGAATAGCGTTAATGATTTAAACTACACAAAAACAGTATACATTATACGTGTTCTGATTGGCGGATATAGCTCAAGCGAGTAAGTGATATCCACAATATGGCTTGCGTAGGTGTCAGTGCTTCGTTGATTATTTGGACGCCATTGACAATAACCAATAAGTTCGTATAAAGTATGATCTGGTAGGGAAGAAGACGCAGCGAAGTCGCCGTTCGGAGGCAAGACGCGCGCGAAAGTCAAGCCGTTATTCTGGCGAGAGTGCGAATGGAATATGGGTCATTATAACCATAATGTCGCCATATTGAAAAAGTATATATGAGTAATAATCGCACACGCGAAGTACACGAACCATATCTTGACATGTTGTTTGGTTGCGTCAGGAATGGTAAATCGAGTTGTTGGAAACCTTACATACGAAAACATGAGAAATGGGCCGAAAACCTGACTGGAGCTCTGGGCCGTGAGTCGCTTGCGTTTCGTTTAAGCACAGTTACTTTGTGCGGCTATTGATAACATCAAAAGATGTTTCGAATGTACGAACAACAAACTAGCACTAATCGTGAATGAATATACCAAGGACTCCAAGTGATCCCGATCCAAAATGAAAAGTCGATGCTCTGCATAGTCCTAGAGTGCATTAGGGGCCAACTAAAAACCATTGTGGTTATGAAGTCGAAATACACATCATTGCAGGCAGCATAACGTTACGTTAACTATTAGTTTATAGCAATGAAGATGGTAGTAGCCAGTATTAATTTAAATCAACTCAAGAATATGCAAAATGAACAACGCCCCGGATCTAATAGATCTGGGAAAGAATAAACATTGTAAAAAGCAACCTTGGGTAAGCTCGAAGGAGACCTTTGGTCATCATAAAATTGCGGCGAAAAATCTTGAAATGCAAGATTATGCAACTGCAAGCTAGGATTAATAGTAGCTACCCTAAAAGCATACGGATCGTACTCTACAATATTAGATTGTAAATTTTTACTACTATAAATAGCATATGTGGCAAACTCATAACTACCGAGCTTATAACTGTAAAGGACAATTTATTTTTTCTTGGTAAATTAATTGTTTGTCGTTTCAACACATTCAACACTTGACAACAGCCTCTCGAAATCTATCTGATCAGAGCATTGTTCAATTGAAGCGACTATCTATAGCCTAAGATGCAATTTAGAATGAATTAATCTTCCATCTATTCTCAGGACGTTCGGACCGCCATAGCTCACGCCAGCTTGACGTCGATAAACCGCTTTTGATCGGGGGCCACTACGGCACGCTTACGGATGGACGCGCTTATGAAATGTCGCTACAACAGGTCTTTGGCCCGTTCAAGACCGTGGCGAACTTGCCAGCTGTCAGCATAGCTAAGTAGACGCCTACATGGAACCCCACACATATAGACACAAGTGACCGATTGGCTTTTACTCATGTCGAGATACGTAACACAAGAGCAACTTGGTTTGAGGGAATAGCAACCTATTTAAGGATCGCTCTAATGGCGATTATGGGCCACTTTCGATGGCACGGCTTCGCCCCCGACTTTTCTACTGACGCTGCAGACTGTAGTGCTCTGGCGTTCGATGCAAAATTGTAATGGTACGAAAGGCAGCGACTTTCCGAGGTGGCATTAGGCGTTCCGTACAGAGTTAGGACGAGGGTGTCTTCTTTGCTCCGTACTCCATTCACCTTTCGGCACATTTTCGCACCAAACAAAAAGAGCTCCCTATCCTGATTTGACGAGCAAGAAAGGCAAGCCACTAGCAGCAATGACAACCCTTGACAAAAATACAACTGCCGAAACGAGGCAAGTCTAAGCGACTCTTAAATACTTCTATACCTCTTCTTCTCCCTCGCAGCTGCAGTGGCAACATGACCTTACCAAGAAGCCTATATAAATGGCAGTTGATGAAACATGATGATAGCAGCAGCCCCTTAGCGACAGCGGGCAGCTAACTAGAGAGCCTAAAGAGCTAACTAGAGCCAGCAAGAACTTAGGACGTACTTGTAACCGCCACAGCAGCATCACTAAAAGTAACATACACGATGGCGACACCATGTAGAAATAGGAAGAAGAGGCGTTGCTATTGAGACCCTATGCACCTTTGCCTGACCATAGTAGATAGCGGGTTCTTGTTCTGTCGAAGGCTGATATTGTCTACTGCGACTATTAATATCAGTGTTGATTCTCCTGCCTGCTACGCAAGCTAGACCATACGTTTGTAAACGTGATCATGGTGGGTGGCAATTTAGCGTCGGCACCAACAACAGCTGAAACTGATCCAACCGCCACTCTATGTGGGACTTTCGATATCAATGTTTCTCGATGTAGATATATAATATTATAATATCCTAAGGAAATGTTATTAAGTCAAAATATATTGTATGCCTTTGGTTGAAATTTAGATCCGGGGATGATTGGGCTCTCATGACGAGCCGTCTCGCTTGCCATGACAAGACGATGGTGTTTTCTTCTTCGAAAGGCAAACAAAGTAGCAGGAGAGAAGCAAGAACTTCTACAGGGACTTATACATGCATACCAAAGTCGCTGTAGCACCACCGTCGGGACACCAATAGAGACAACAACTTTTTTCTGGCTCCATATAATACATGTAAAAAATGTAAATTCGTTCGGTTCTGCAACTTGAAACTTATTGCTTTAGGTCTAAATACATAAAGTACACATATTGTAGCTTTTTTTTTTTTGTTTGTTTGTTACCAATAGTCCATGTGAGAACTCATTTCTTTATAAGGAGTTCTTATGTATAAGGGATGCGGTTTTTCACCAATAGGGAATTTATCGCAGACGATATTGTCTATAGCTTTGAGACCTAGTGATAGGAAACCCACTTTAGGACCGAATACAACGTACGTTCGTTTCACTTGCAGGAATTGGCAAATTCTGTGCGCGCTTAGCCCTAGCAGCGTTTAGTGCTAGTTTAATAATTGAATTTAGCTCTTCTAATCAAATGTTGAATGTAGTGGCTCTATTTTCTTACAAAACGATAGTTATCAAGTTTCAGCCTACGCCCCTTTTGGAACTGCAGAGAAAATTATAACTTAACGGAAAAAAAAGAACAAACAAATTAAATGCAGTGCGCATGATGTTCTGAATAATATTTCGGTCACACACGAACGCTAATTTATTGCGTTGTTTTCAATGATGTGTCTGGCGACGAAGTGAGTTGTGTGCTTCAGAGGGCTAGTGACTTCAATCTCAGCTTTACCGAAATGGTTGAAAACACCATTTCGCCACCCACATTTTCATACATAGCAGCTTGTGCATTGCGCCGAATGTCACAGTGAAAGCTAAGACGTCAGTTATAACAATAGAATTAGGATTGAGAAACAAGCGTTATCGTTCGATCGACTATACGATGAAACGAGGAATCTACAACGACGAAAAACTTTCTTTTCAACCGGAGATTACGACACGCGCTGTTGATACGGTCTGGTCCCGTTTTCCTATTGCGCAGATATAGCCTATCCTAGTGCTAGTTCATAGCGGTGTGTCCTGTTAAAACAGTAAAAGAACGAAAAAGAAATACATATATAGCTATGCGGGGTAAATGAAGGACTATAGCGGGCCCGAAAGGGGCCGTTCATGCTTATTCTAACTTCAGTGTAATCTCACGGGGACGACATGCACACCACTGAGTACAGTCTTTGTTGAGGTGCTAGGGCCCAAGCATACAAGTGAACGAGCAGAAAGGTGCTGACCTAACCAAAATACCGCATTTGCAAGCGGCTTTGTATCTACAAATGTCTTCTTCACGAGGTCGGCGTAGACAATGATTCGTTCTTGACGTAAACTTATTTTGCCCTACCTGCGTACGTATGTTTTCTTCTTTTCGTCGTGGGACATAATTTAGGCGTTTCTGTTGGCCTAAAGATCGCGCTAACTTAAAATGCAACGGGATCGCGACACCTACATATAGATGATTGTAGGACGATATAATATCACGCTACAAACACTATAATAGTAGTATCCCATCACGGGGCTGCGGCCTCGTCGCGTTTTAAGCCAGCGCCAGCTCTAGACCAATAGAAACAGCCAGATAATATTTTCTGACAAAAAGGGAAAAGATTGCTGGACCCGATGGGCTACAAACATCGAATAAAATAGACCACTTATAGAAAATTTAAGCATGAGACCCAGGTTATCATATATTTCGGAAAGGTTCGAAAGGTAACCCTGGATGGAGAGGTTACCCCCTCGACGAGCCTATGTGGTAGCTTGGAAACTTTTACTTACTAAGTTTTCGCAATAAATCGATTCGCCGTTTGTCATTCAATCGCTGCACAAAGATATACGACAATATCTTCCATAATAGTATTATATATTTCGTTACAAATACGTCATTAAAACAATGAGCTGTTGGGTCAATAGAACGTGCTGAAAATTATGGAAAGTCCTTGAATTTCAAATGGGCTTTTTACTTGCGCTCCGACTCACACCGAGACTCGCTAACACTGTCTAAGTGACATAGTATAGGATCATTTACTTCTACGAATAATTATCTGAAAAATGTAGAAAAAGATACTAACGTCATGGCGTCACATATTCACGGCCAAAGAACTTGGTAAGCGCTTAAGCAGGCTTCGTTATTGGCAACATAGGCTCAGATCAGACAACCTCAGTGTTGAGTAGGTCAAAACCTCGATGCACCACACGTGCATAGGTACAGTGGCCGCGTATAGAAAAAAGGCCATCGCTAAAGCTAATTACCCAGTAACATTGAAGCGGACAGATGTGGAAATAGGCGGCCACATAGCACCAGTATAAGGAAACAGTCGCGGGCGCATCTTGATGAAGGCAACAAATACCCGAAAGACCCGTGACAGCTATGGATGCCTAGTGTTGGCCCTTCCTATTTGGGTCCCCCTGTTCGAGAATAGCGGAATGAAATAAACATTGGTGTTACTTTCCTATGTAATAGCAATCATACCTGTAGAAACACTGTTCACAGTTTATCCTGCGTGATAGGTCCTTATTCACTGGGAGAATAATGTTATTCATTAATACTGGCTTTAAAATCGACTAAGAGAAAGGCAGCAATTACTTATAATATATTGCAATGTATACTTTCTGCCTAATCTAGGAGGGTAGTTAAGTGGTAAAATACCATCACTCCATAAACAAATAAATTAGCCCGCTTATAAATAAAAAAAAATAAACAGTTGGCATTATATGCTTTTTGTGCAGATTGCTCGACGCTTTGTTGATAACTAGCCAACTGAATTAAATCATTATAGAGCTTATAAAGTTAACAAATCTACTCGTGTCAAGCATCTCGTGTTTTGCTTACGTTAACGCATCCTCACCGTTAGACTTCATATGAGACAAAAAAAAATTGACACGTGCTGGACGATTTTTCTACGATCAACTTGAGAAATACATTTCACGGCTACAAATGATTGATGATGGCTGACGTGCGGCCTTAGCGTCTGAATGAGCCCTACGCGCAGAGAAACAATGTATATAGCACTGCTTCAGCTCTGACTGGCTACTTGAAAGCCTTTTGTTCGATGGACACGACACGACTTGGGTGAATGAAATAAATATCAATTCCTCTGATGTCGAGAGAGAAGTATGCCCCTACCTATTTCACTGTTGGTACCAGTGGGCGAACTCGTCTGGCTGCTGCTGCATTGACGATAGATCGTCATTGACATTTCCCCTTCTCTGATCGATTCCATTTGATAAGATTTCGCTTGCACCTACATAAATGTGTATGTGTGTCAAAAATTTGAAACAAGAGTAAGTTGTCATCTCTACTTTTTCGCAGAAGTTCGATACATAGTAGAATGTCCGCCTATTGCATTACTAAACAGAATGAACAAACATCACACACAGGCGATTCAACAATAATGACTACGTGGTGCTGGTATGACCAACCGAGAGCCTGACTCTAAGATTTTGTGTCCAATCATTTTTTGTACCGCTTTTGGTAGGCGTCTAATAGGCGAGCACAGGCTCAACGACAAAGAGCAAATGTGACGTTAGAGGAATTTTACATTAAATACCCCTTACAATACACTTCAAATACTCTCATATTAGAACAAGCAGAAGCTTGGGTTACAAAAGAATTTGCTTTCCCGAAGCTTCAGAAGTAAGATTGGCTTCATTAGAATGTATGTTACCAAGTAGACTGTCGTCATTTGGACGCGTGCATGTAGACGTGCTGTATTAGGCACCTTGGCAAGTAACTGCTTTTAACTAATGGGATTGCCCCAACTCTTGTTTGCTAAAGCAGTGTTAGCCTAGACAAGGAACAATATTATTACTTGACTTCCGTTTTATTTCTTTCCACATACCGACGTTCCCATTCCTTCCACTTCCTGTGTATAGAACGAAGATCATGCGGAGGGCCAGCTTAGTCAAGGGTCACGCCTAAACCAAAATTACGCAGAAGGAGACACTTTCTTATTGCAAGTTCTAACTAGCCGTTTTGAGGTAGCTTTCTGGCCATCTTCGCTGTTTGTATCGGCCGTCATCGGCGACGAGGAAGGCAGAAGTATTCGCAGGGCTCGTCTGAATCGTCCTAACTTCGTTTTGTTTTTCCTCTGAACGAGTTCCCCAATTGGGATATTCCCCGTATGATATCAATGCATGTTGCTATTCTTCCCTTGTCTTTGATATCCTCTTAGCAATAAAGACAAAAGAGCGTAAGCTTATCACGTGGAACTCGCTGTGGAAATGGTATCTGCTACCTACGCACATCATTAATTAGCCAGTCGCAGAACCGGCCCTGGTCCGTCAGCCACGAGCGGCCAAACGGAACGGAAAGGCAGCTGAGACGGTCAAGTCTGCTCCGTTTCCATGTGCCTCAGACCGAAGATGAATTTAGTGGGTGTCGAGAATAAAGGGCTGATTCCTGCTGACGAAGTCCGTGCAAACATGCTCGGAGACTACATTAAATCAGTGGCATAACGGGGCTATCTAATTCTGCTATCTCAATTCCCATTGATTTTGCATCATCCTGGTCACAGAGTTAACGAGACGATCCCACGTACAAATAATAGATAGGTCGAATTCCAGCCACAGATCAAATCGGGTTAGAAATTCGCAGATAGGTTCGCCATGTAGAGGCGATCTTTGAAAAATTCTTTAGGGCATTTACCTCGCCCTTTAGTTGGGCTTTAGTTGGCTTAGTACTGTAGATGACGTTACGGAAGACTTAGCAGGCTAATAACGAAAATTCAGGCAGCAATTTATGCTTGAAGTCCTGGATCCAATATTTTTGCCGGTCTGGCTTATGAGAAGAAGGCTTTACCAAATTTACATAAAGGTCAATGTTTCTTTGTGCGTAGGTGCACTGTTAAAACTGAGCTCTAATGAAGAACGTTTAGATTCAAAGTTCCATTAAAGTGCTCGTCTCGCTGAAGATGACTCGTCCACAATTGATCGGGACATATTGTAACAAACACGAATACACTCCTTAGGTGCCGTGAAGTGTTTCAGAGGGCTGCAATTATATTTCGGTTAAGTTGCTAATCGAAAGGATGTTGCGCTATCTTCATGGAAAGGTCTTAGAATGTGCGCATTATGTACGTGCGATGCCTCAATGCACATTATTTAGAGACTGATATATTTTCCTGCGGTCCATGATACAGGCCTAACGAAAGCGTTTACCAAGACGGTATTTCCTTTTTTCTAGTAGCCTGCCATATCTCGTCACCTGAAACTGTCCGTAGAAGCAAATATGATACCTTGCGATTCCAGTATAAAGAAATGCTGGCCACATTTTTATTGTTTCAAGACATTTTTTAACGACAACTGGTCGCTTATTAATACCAGTAGAGTTTTAGTTATGATGCGCGCCTTGGAAGGTTATTACCAATGCGATTCCTAAGGGGTCAGAGAGGAAGGTTCAGGTATCAAAATCAATATTAAACTTTTTTTATTAAAGGTATGAACTGTTACTGAGAGAGCTTGACAGTGGTGCATGGTATGCAAAACAATAACATTTAAAGAACGCACGTTTTTTTATTCAGTTATCAAGGTACATATAATTTCACCTTTCTAACATTGCTGGAACTCACTGCAAACATATATGAACTCGCATCAAGTTCGTAGCTAACACAGTTTTTTTAGCGCGCAGTGCCAAACCATTCATTAACTATGAAGATGACTAGGAAAGTTTCTTTATTAATTGGCCGCTAACAATAAACAATTAACAACCAAACGAATTTCTTTAACAGTAACAACAGCAACATCATTGACGTGTGCCATATCAGCTTTAGCAGGTCACTGACTCAAAGTCGCCGCTGTTAGCTGCTGAGCAGTCTTCAAGAACTATGTTCAATAGGAACCACTTTCGCTATCGTTACGTTCATGTTTTTTTCTTGATTCGTCTTTTGTGAGAGTTTTGCCCTCACATTAGGCTTACAGTTAGTAACAGTGGGCTCTTTTTTTCGGTCAACAGTCGACAACCGCTGAACCAATGGTGATGTGCATGGGCCCGTACGTGCGTCTAGCGTGTGGGTGTTTGACGAACGCCTCACTCCTACTCTCCTTTTGCTACCGATCCGTCGGAGCTCCTTGACCCGTTGATGATCTGTCCAATCCCTTTTGGCTGCATTCAGAGCTTCGTTTAGTTTCCCCTTCGACCCATTCGCTAGCTGCTCTTCCAGCCGTCAACTTAGATCCTAAATTGTTTTCCCCTTTTCGCTCTTTTTAAGTAGCGAAATACAACTGTCGACAAAGGCCGAGAGAGTAAGCAAGCAAGCGCCTGGCTGTGCCGGGGAACATTTTCTTCATCTTGGCTTTTTCCGCTGAATCTCGATCGTCCTTCTTTTCTTTTTCATTTGCTCTGATCTTCTCTTAACTACCTTGCAGTCTCTCTGCGTTGCTGCTTATCCGTTCCTCTATCCAAATGCAGGTCGAACAATGGCCCCGGATTGCGCTGATTCGTTGTGTGACGACGTCGCTGTTATGCGCACTACTGCGGTCTTCGCGGTACGCGAACAGAACAGAAAACGCTTTCGCATCGCGGTGAGACGAAACTTAAAAGCCCTGCTGTCGTTTTCGGCCAATAGCAGCCATAGCAGCAGCTGTAAACGTGGCAGCAAAGATCGCTGGCGCTGTCTGACAGATCAATTTTTTTTTTGCCTACTTTTTTCCATCTCTATTATGCACTTCAAGCTTGAGCAAACCGACCTAGCAGGCTTTGCAGCTGACTATCTCATTTCCGTTTTCTAGCTGGAGTTTCCGTTGTGACTATGAGCATGATTTATTTTCACGTTAAGATTGCCAGCTCGCCAAGCCGGATTCGGATTTATAAAATCTACCGAGATTTCCAAAGGTCAAATGAGATGTGTTAATACTAATAGAAAATGAAAAAGAAGGTTGTATTCCCATAAAAGAGTAGGAGGGACTTTGAGCTAATCCGCTAGTCCACTGACTATAAAAGTCCGTCG
The DNA here is from genome assembly GCF_002443255.2 of Varroa destructor. NCBI lineage: Eukaryota > Metazoa > Arthropoda > Arachnida > Mesostigmata > Varroidae > Varroa > Varroa destructor. Next base: position 40,686,941 of record NW_019211456.1, on the reverse strand, counting down.
CCATACCGCTCCAATGATACAAAGGAAACATGGTATTAATGCCTACGATGATCAGTCCATGCGACAGTAACATAAGTATCTGCATCTTTTGCCAGTTCTGTTGTTATTTTCTCTTTTGTTGTTGTTGTTGTTTTTTGTCACTGCCGTCGACGTCGTTGCTGTTGCTGTTCGTTGTGCATTCATTCGTTTGTTGTTGTTGTTGTTCCTCCTTCTGTTGCGCATCCTCAGCAGGCCACCAGCACATTCCGACTAGGCCACCTTCCCCTTTTCCCGCTACTTAAACTATCTTTATCTATCACTCTATATCTATCCTCTTTTAGCCTGTAGCTGCTCTTTTTCTGCTTATTCGTATAATGAAGATTCATGGCACACTGCGATAATTTGCATATCATTGATACTGCGACGTACGCACAACATATAAGCGACTTCAATCTCTCGCTCCTTCTCATTGCCATTCGTTCTTTTCTGACGCCTCCTCTACGCTACCATCCCTCATTGACGCCCGTCGTGTAGAAACAATCAAACGACCAGTACCTATAATACTAGAGCTAAGCCCCATTAGTAGTAATAGAATTAGCAGTAAAGACTGTAAAACAACGGAGACAACAAGAAAACGATGCTATATCCAGCATTCCTGCACTGGAAGCACGAACATAGTACCATGTTTTGTGGCTATCAAAACGTTCCTATTTTGGACTAAATCGCGGAGTGTACATAAGATTATCTGCAATCATTTATATCGTTCGTAAAAGCGACGAGCAAAGGGGTTGTACATCGTTCATCCATAGTTACCCAAATATCAGAAATGTATGGCTCCAGGAAATTAATAGGACAATAATAAGAGAACATGATAACAATTCCGTACGATTAAAACTAACTGAATAATGCGAACCATCAGGTCCCGAATGGCATCATACAAATTCAGATTCATATCTACAATGTGATTCTTTCGGTCACGGTTTTCCGGTTCCATTTGTATATTCGAGTAAACGTGTCCTTCCATTTTTACGTACTTGGTAAATCTTACAGATTGAATAATTTGTACGTGCCGTGCAGAAGTCGACGGGCAGGCCGACTAGCGTCCTAGGCCCATCATAAACTCGGATGAAAATCAATTCCAATTAAAATATTCCAATTAAATTTATATTTGCTATTTATAATTGCTACCGCCTCATTTAAACAAGTTGTGACGAACTTCTAGACTTGTGCTCTTACAATAACGACAGTAACGAAGACAACTACGCCGTAATTGTCGCTTGTAAAACTGCTGAGCTAAACGAAGAACGCGCTTCAGGCGACGATGTGCCGAGGCTCGGGTTGCAAAAATCTCCGATCAAAAAAACTGCAATTGTGAATTATTCTATACGCACCGTTCCACCAATGGCAAAAAGGCACAGACGTAAGGGGTGCAAGCACTTTCGGAAATGGACACGAAGTATTTAAATCAAACGTAAGCCATTCTTTTGCTCGGTCGAAAAAGGCAAGGAACGAACGTATCTAGCAGAAGTGCTTACGAAGAATACGCTCTTGGAAAAAATAAGGGCTGGTTTAAAAATCTGTCCAGCTCCACCAGTTTCTCCGCTGTCCTCATCACCGCCTGTTAGTATCTGCCCTCCGTTAGTGCTTGCCCGACGATTTAGTTGGTACAGCCTTAACTGGTTCCAATGCTCCGACTCCGCAGCAGGCAGCTTTTCTACCGACTGAATCTTCTTCTAGACAGGTCACTATCGGAGTGAATTAGTGGGCAAGGCTGAAGCAGACTACTTCGAGCACAATAAAAACAGCTACGATGACGACGACAACTACGAAGCAGCTGTTGCAGTGAGCAGCGAGAGTAACAGGGCCATTGGGGGAGGCTGGTTGTTGTTTCTAGCGGCCGAGTCCCGAGGGGTAGGGGCCAGCCGCACAGATGGCAAACGACCGACAGCTTTGACTTTTGGACGAATGATACGAGACGTGCATAGGTGGTTGACCTAACTTTAGTTACGAACAACACGGCATGAACGTATATCGTGCGCTAGCTATCCGTTCACCTGTCGAGAGAAGGTCGACGCGATTTTTGTTTCCAATGAGAGATTTCCATATAGTAGGGTTTGAGCGTGGTTAGGCCTTGCAGGGTCAATATTAGTTAAAAGTTGCGACGAACCTAAAAAGCCGAAAATAACTTCTGTCAAAGGTCACTAATCGTGAAAATTTGTATCCATAACAGGTTGGGCCATTATAGACGACGCCAAGCGAAGTTAAACTTTTTCGCCTTTTGCCATTGCTGTCGTTCGATATTCCTCTATGATACCGCTTACCACCTGACACACAAAGTGGTTTGTTTCAAATGCAATAAAAATGAACGTAAAATTAATTGGAAAATATTTATTGTTAAAGTTTGATAATATATTTTGCGACTTTCCGTATAAACAGCATATACTTAGAAACATTATATATATATATATATACATATATATATATATATATATAAATAAAATCTGCTTAGTATTCTTGCGATCACAGCAAAGATAGTACTTATTTATTATTAACGTTACCATCAGTCTTCGTGTTCTGTGTATCCGCTCGATTTTAATTTTGAGGACGTCTGTATGTTGGTATATATTTCCTGTATGCGTTTTGCTAATATAGATGTGTTGCATGCATATAAGAAGCAAAAATCTATTAGCAGACACCCTATCTATTTATGTCTGCTTATTGCCTACAAATGCTACAAGCTAGTTGTGGCTTTGATTACTACATTCTATGTAGTTCCGCCATCTTTCTGATGACTAATGCTTTTGCTGGACCTATTAATATAATTTCTTGTCGTAGTTGCCCCAGCTCAATTAAGCACGTACGTGCTCCGTGCTGTTTTACTGTACAGCGGCAGACCGAATCTTAGTGGTTCTGCTGTGCTCTTTTCTTATGGTCTAACGATGAACGCAAAAACAAAAATCACAGCGGGTTATGTTAGAAATTTAGAAAACCAATCAGTAGGCCAACGAAGTCATACTCATAAAAAGCTCGGACACGGGATTTGTCTGGTGCTATACAGTAGCAGCAGCAGCAGCATCATTAACTGTGCAGCCAAGCCAGAAAGGGTCAACGCGGGTATAACAGACCTATTGCTTTCACCTCAGCTTCAGATTGCCGACGTTAAAACAGGCAAAAAACATTATTTGCATCTTATGGCTTGATAAGTTTGCCCTTCCGATGGTTTCTTGCTGCCCGATCTGCGCCTCCGTCCGCTCGAACGAAGTGTATATAGGAACATTTGAGATGATACTCGGCCGTGGACGTCCATGCTGCCGGTTACAGCGTCTGCTTAAGGTTCCCCTTCTCGAGGCATGCAGATTTTATCGATCTTCCTTTTTGACTTCATCGGCTACTCTACGTAGTCCGCCATCTATCACCGGCAGAAGTTATGCGTAATGGGAGATGCACCAAAAGGAACTAATAATAAATATTAAATGATACCATGTATATGCTCGAGATGGAAACGGTAGCGATAGATAGCAAACGATGAGGTGTTTTTACGGGCGCCCTGGGAAAGGGGGCACCACAAAGGGAAGCGTGAGAGCTAGGCTTCGTGTTGTTCACATCATGGCGACGACGGAGTCTGCTCGACTTTGAATTGGTTAGTTGGTCATCTATTTCGCTGAAACCCATTTCCCATCCAAAGAATATATGGCTGTCATCGCTGAGTGATGGAACATAAAATCCTGTTTCTGTTCGCCCCTATCTATTGGTACAAGCAATCGCGTGATGCTATTAGTCTTTATAGATATTTGAACTCCTCAGCCAGTTATTTCAGAAAACATACAGTTTGTATAGCTAGGTAACTATCACCTATAACAATGAACAGTGCATCTGGAGGAAGCTTTCTACTCTGATAAAACATTGTTGTTTGATCAGTTATTATTAAGCTTTTCCAGTTATATCGATTATATCAATGGTGCAGCCTCCTTGATTGTATTTACGCTTCCTCGGACATGTTAGTAAGGTATTGCTACAAACAGGCTTATTTTATCGACTCACCTTTCGCATGAGACCATATGGTCATCAACTGATACTGAATACGATAAACGGCTTCTGGCACTTTCTGCATTCAAAAAATACCATATGCTTAAAGAGTAACGTAGCCCTATAAGCGTGTTAATCTCTTGCACATGGACAGTAAGTGCAGTGTATAATTAACTCAGATATTCAGCGAATATTAGATTATTTTTTAATGGTTACATTTTCTATGCATATAATACCATTCAGTATCGGCAATATAGTAGTTCCGACCTATGACTCGTGGCAGAAATCGAACAGTATTTAGCTATCGTGTCGGCAGTCCACTGCTCAATAACTATAATACTGCATGACCGCGGTAAGTGCTAGCACTCGCCACGCGATGAACGGTAGGACAACTGAAAAAAGGGCATGAGCGATTTTGTGATGGCATTCGTCCCTTTTCTAAACTGTTGTTACGTACAGCGTGTTATTATATGTTTCGATTTGATGACGCGCACCGTGCGCAAAAGGACAAGCCGTTCACCCAGCTCAGCTCTTCTTAATTTCTTGTTGAAGGGCTAGTTAGTAAGGGGTTATATTAACGTGATATTAGTGGGTCGAGCCTAGCGGCTGAAAAAGCCACAGGATTACTAATACAGGTCAGGAATTAACGTGGCTTTTATGTGGACGCGTGCTCGTCCTTCTAGGCAGGTTCGACGGATTATCTGGATGGTTACGAAAGACGATTACCAGGATAGAATGACGCGCAAGGCGATGTTTTATTGAGCGCACTCAGCTGTCTCGCTGACTGATCTACTAGCGCGCTTCAAGGCGCTCTGAGGTGTGGTCGAAGCTCGCACTGTTTTCCCATCTGCCGGTTGCCTCCGAGGACATTTCTCGGCTGCATTCTATCCTGGGAAACGAAACGACATTTGAGTCAGACAGACGAATGATCTGCCCTGTGTGACTGAAATTGTCGGAGAAGACGATGACAGACCGCAACCGTCCAGTATGAGATAGCACGTAGCCAGCTCTGTATTATTGCAGATATAGCTGAATTATACTCTACGAATACGACAGAGAGGAACGGACGAGCTTATAATGCTAACGATCTAACGATAATCCGAATATTATATGTGTATTGGGTATTGCATCATTAATTTATCTGTACCTTAATAAAACTCAACAACACTGTGTAAATCTCTTTGTGGCACGACAAACGACACTTCTTTTCCCTGTCATGTTAGAGCCCCCGAACTTTTATCGTTCTCGAAGCTGCCTTCAGGGAAGGGGGGAGGGGTCACGAAACGAGGCCTGTCGAGCCGGTTGGGCTTTACCACACCCTGTCAAGTTCTTTAGCTAGACTTGACAGATCTCTGTCACGTCTTGCTATGCCATTGTTTGATTTTCCGATTGTCACAGCTGTTGGAGTGGAGCAAGTTTCACAAGCTATACATAAATTCCGCTGTTGTAGTGTAGAAAACCAAACTGAGCTTACTTAGTACATGCGTTTTAATTTACCTGTGACATATATGCTAAAAACATATATTCACATCTATATCGTACATTTACGTAGTCGCAAATACGCACAATTAAATCATAATCATAAAATAATAATGTAATCATACCATAAGTATACTATAAATACGGCGTTCCATTCAAATCATGCAAATATTCCTCGTTATGCTTTGGACCGTTTCGGTTCACAAAATACTTACGTTTTCAATGACAACCAGAACAGCAAATATCCATTATGAGCAACTCGTAACGGCGACAGGCTGATGGGTCATGTACAGCGGCACAATGGGATTAACCTTACAGCCAACTGGGTTTTGCTACATATGTTTATTGACCCGACGAAAAATGAACGCATAAAATCTAGAACGTTGTACTACATCTTTTGGATGAAGTCGATCCATTAGTTTCCTAGAAACCATCATTGAGCGATTAATTGAATATCCTAGTTATGCTCTAAGCACTGGCAGACAATGGGTCCGTGCGTTGTACTTCGTGTAACGTTGTTTTAGGTATATATAAAGGTTCGTTTAAATATATAGTTAGAAAACTTTTAGCAGGACGTCAACGACTTCCGCCTAGAGGTGGCGCAAGTCGTCAGTAAAATCTGAAAGCCGATTGAGTTACATCGCATTATATCTACGACTTTCTTTTGGTAAGTCTTTTGATTTGTTTAAGCACATGAGCCTACCTTGTCGCTCAGAAAAGCTTCTGACGTTGAGGCTCTAGTTCTTACCATTGTCGTTACTCTTGTTCTCAGCGTCGCCTCCAACACTGAACATAACGGCATTATTCTAAGCGATCTAATACGTTCAGTGTTAAGGAAACCGAATACTATTAACGGATGAGAACTGTAGAGGTCCAATAGAGGTAGCGTATGCTAGGTCGGGGTTGTCGTTATGGGCGCTATGCCTGTTTCTGTGACGGCTCGCACAGGCAGCAGCAATGGAAGATCGTCGTTCTTCTATAGCCTCACATTCTACGCTTCTCTGATTTTTGTTCTTCCTGTCACCTACTTATCCGCTACCCCCAATCCCTGCTCTTACTGCGACCCCATATTGTTACTAGCACTACTACTTAGACTGGCAAGTGCCTCTGTTCAGTCAGGCACACTACACACAGCGTACACAATTGCTAATCCCCTCTTCTTGTCGTCGACCCATCTGACGCTCCTTCCCGCCTAGTATGAGCTTGCAGTGTTTTTCATGCACGACACTAGCAGATGACGGATAGGCCATTCGTTAGCTGGTTCTTCTCTCTGTCGGAATGAGCCTATTAGAACAGCAGCAACGACGGGGTCAAGGCACGAAAGAGCAAACTTCAGTAGTAGCATTACCGTTGACATTGTCAGCATTGCTAATGTCTTGTACTACTTCAACGACGATATGCCATAACTGCCCCTACTGACACTATGAAAACTAGTACTGCTATTACTGATACTCGAATACTGTTCTCCTCTGGCGTTTGCCGCATACCAGAACGACTATGTTGACGCCAGACAGTGGCTTATCTGATGCTGTTGTTGTTGTTGTTGTTGTTGTTGTTGTTGGGGCCCACCGTTCGTCTAAGGCTGCCCTATCGTCGATCTTATACAGACTGGTAGCGATGCTGTTCCTGCTTAATCGGTAAAAACATATATATTTATATACATATAACAAACGGCACACGCAACATATTCAACCCGCATACACACATCTCGTCCTCTTATGCAAAAATGGAGAGAGCAACCATGCCGCTTGGTACTTTCACAGTTTCCATGGAAGCTTTAGCAACGAAAGAGTTGAAATAGCCGAAGTACTTGCTCAATCCTTCTACTTAACCTATACGCACTGAATCATATTAATGGCCATTCCCTTTCTGCTACCACTAGACAAGTCAAGGTCACTGTCCATCTGGTCTTGTGCCCTGTCTTACGATGAAAAATTTGGCAAGGTTAATAAAGGCTTGGCGAAACACCACATTCGGTGCTTCCAACAAACCGGTTAGTTACGTTACGAATATCGTTAAGAAAATCGCCTATTGGTATAACTTGGACGCTTCGGCTCGTGGAGATCGTTGTTTGATTCTCTCATAGTTTCTGTAGTTGTATGTGTTACGTTACCTCGTTTCTTAACCTTCTGTAGTGCACTAAATCCCGTCATGGCATTGAGGACAACAGCAATCGCAAGGACCTCTATCAAAAAATAAATGGCAAGAGAAAAATTGTCTTCAAGTATATCAAGATATCGTCGTGGTCGAGAATTCGACATAGAACAGCAAAGCAGACTTATTGCATTTGAAGATGAGGAAATTATTTAAGGCCACGTCGTACGACAAAGGTCTCCGTATGGCGATAAGCACAAGTGATGCGGAAGAGTGCTTACGAAGGCGAGCGATCGGACTACACAGAAGTGATCCAGGCAGTAAAACGGAGTGAATCAAGGCACCACGGTAGGCCATTGAAAAAGGTACAATGAAAGATGCCAGTTTATTATTATGGACTATCCGTATACTGCCTACCTGATACATATCAGCGTTCAGCTTGCTACTGAAGCTTGCGAGCTGTGCGAGACAACTCAGTTTTTTAAATGTATAGTACATATCACCGCGTAAATTTCAAAACATCAAATATATATATTAAAAACATAACTAGCTTCACATAAGAAACTTGACGCTCGAGTGTAGAAAAACCAAGGCTTCTTCAATCTGACGTGCGGACGTTTTACTTAGCAGATGAGTTCTATTTCGCCAACTAAAACTTTTGAGATATGTGTGACATGTAACTCCAGCATCAACTGTACTCATATATGGCCGAAGCAAGTGTAAAGCAGAAAATTATAGACAGGGATAGTAACTGAAATGTTACATTTACTTCAAATTATTGAGTAACAACTGAGAGCAATCCCCGAGCGGTTATTCTTTCAGCATGAGTCACTCTCTAAGTAGCTCAATTTTGCAAAGACCTTAAGGTGAACGTAAGCAGTAGGACGTAGTAGACGTTGTGTGATTACGACTGTGTAAATGACGAAATGTAGAAATGAAACAAACAGAATTTACTGTATGCTAAGTGGTTAACCTTAAATAGTTGTCGTTTATAAGCTGGCAAGGAAATCTTTACCGACCTGACAGTTGCCATATCTTCGGTGTACAACGACCTAGGTCAGTCACTAGGAACAAGTTCACAGGTATCATCTGTTCTCATCGTCTCGCAGTTCACGTTGTTACCTCACTGTATGTTAATGCTTTCAGAATAATGCTTCGCTAGTTCGTTAGGAAAACGTTATTTATTTTTTTTAAAACCATAAAGGGTTATTCCTACACACATGAATACATGTAAATACAACTTTCAAATAGAATATCTCCTCTACCTCGTCTTCTTCTATCAGCTAATCGTTTTTGGGTTGCAAAATTGATTTGTTGCTTTTGCCTTAAGGCGCTTATGCAGGACGCCAAGCGGGCAGCGGACCACGTCAGAATTAAGGTCCATTGGCACAGTACGCAAAAACATCAGTGCTCATTTACTGGGGTATAACTGTAACTATCGTTTGATTGGATATTAGATACGATACAGTAAGAAGGCTGTGTTTAAGAAGAAAGCAAATAAGTTTTACGGGGTGGATTTTGCAAGCCATTATTACCTGCTGCATTTGCGTAACGCTGAGTTTGTCAGCGGCTTGATGGCTTGAGAAGCAAAAACACAGGGAGAAAGCAAAAGTGAGGGGATCTTACTTTTGGACACTTGCTTTAGTCTCCTCCAAAGTGATTGGCCAGGAAAGGGTACGTGGAACTGAAGAGGTTGGCAAAAGGATAAGGGCGTGCCCTATGCCACCACGCATTTGACAGACGCCACCCAGTGGAAAGAGTACCAGCAAGTTGGGGCAATACACTAAATGTGAGGCGTTGGTCGAAAGCCAAGTTAGGAAGCCTGACTTCCTTGAGAGCCTCCAAGTCGGCTAAGAGAAGAAATCTACATTTGCACGGGTCAACCACGTACGTGCTTTATACATTTAACGTGAGTGGATTATTCTCATCAAGCGAGCCTTGCAGGACACTGGCTATCAATATGCAAATGCGAACGGGGGAAATCGTGAGCGACAATGAACTGCAAGGAAGCCATCAGTAACTAAAGGACAACGATTTTTAGTTTTACAGTTTTACGGAAAAGACTGTGTTCAATCATTTTCCGTATGGTAACAGGTTAAGAATATCTTTAGGAAGCAATTTTGAGTAACAGAGGTAAATCGAATCAGGGTACCATACGCTATACTTCGTCGGCAATCGCGCATGCGGTGTACGCTCAACCGAAAATCAGTACATTATTTGGGACTTCATCTTGGCTTACGGCTTCATCTTGCGCAAGCACAGTTGACCAATAAGAACCCTCCAATCTGCCACAATCAGTATTCGACATAATCATATCTTCTAAAAGTCACGAGTGGCTCTACGGTTTTTATCTGAAACTACCATTTATTCTTACAGTGACTAATTATAGGGAGCATTTGTTTGTGTCCTTAATCAAACGCCCTGTAATTGCTGGCGTTTTTATAAGTCCATAAAAGGTGGGTTATCGCTATTGGTAATGGCGTAGCGGCTACGCGGCTGTTTACCATTATGATAAATCGCTTATTGCTAAAAATATCTGAGGGACGAAATGCTTCTTTTATGCAACTAAGTAAATCAAAAAAAAAACACTAGAAAAGAAAAACAAGCTTTTTTATTGCCTGTTCAAAAGTTTGAAAATGCCCTGGGTAATATTATTAAGATATGCTATGTTATCAGGTCAGTTAATCCACTATTTATGGAAATAGGTAAAATAGAGAGCAAATCAGATAAGTCTGATCATGTTTCATGCAGAAGCAGAATTGGTAAGTAACCATCTAAGCCTTGTTTTACCCATGTGTTTGGATGGGAACCGCGTCTCATTGTCGCTGAGTCTTCGATGTAATTATTCCTTCGAAAGCGCTTACACATGGTCAAAACAGGCACAATTTATTCAATTGCAGCATGGGTAAGTATCACCAGCCTGCCGCGGTCTTTTGGACTCTGGACAATTAATTGGACACGGTTAAGGATCTGAGAAAAGAGTATAATTTATTGTGGGCGAATAAAAATAAGCGATCCTGCCCTATCTGAATGTTCAATTCTCTCGTATCGTTTTTTGGAGCTCTGGTGTGGTCGCTCTGAGAGGCAGTCGTATATCTCTATCGAAAACCAAACGAACGTAAGCTATGCCTCAAAAACGCTCATTTAAATTACTATGCTCTTACACTTAGTCTCTACTAGCAAGTTTCTGACTACAATTAATTCTATTCCACCAGATTCGCACGTCTCTCTAGTGTAACGCGCAAACTTTAAACACTTCAGACAAGACTGACGATATCTTAAAGAATTGGCTCCGCTGTTTCTTAATGATATTTACAGGATATGGCACCTAAACTGGGTCAAACTTTAACGGGCTGTCTGCTTCAACGGGCATGCGTTTATCCGCTACACCTAACAGCAGACGAAAGCCGGTTCTTTCCACAATAAAACATCAAATTCATCATGCCGAACAACAGTTCATAGTTCCTTGGAATATTTGTTAAGATCGTCTGTTATTCGATTATTCGACGAGACGCTAGACGAATCTTTAGCAAGAGAGAGCAAGCCGAGATCAGACAATCCACGTTATAGCCAGTTTTCACGCGGCCTCCGAAAAGATTTTCATGAAAAAGACCGAAATATCTTTCATGAGATTAGGCTCAGAAAGCTAAAAAATCATCAAAATGGTCCAAAAGCTACTTTTGATATACCAGAATTTTGATTAGACGAATTAGCGGCCATTTTGGAGAGGAATAGGTCAACTGCCAGTTACGTCATCACGGTAAGCTGCGACAACTAATAATTAAAAAAAAAATTTTAAAGCTTTGGTCGCTTTTGAACCCTTATATCTTTGAGACGTTTGTTCTATCTTCCCTTCGAAATTAAAATTTACTAAGATTTTTTATATGCAGCGCACTTGGGCGTTTACCAGTATTGCCTGACGTGTGGTAACCGTTAGACCATTAGTTTCCGATTAAATAATGAGCTAAAAACGTCCCGCCTGTGATTTAGCTACTAAATTGAAGCAAATCATAACGGTTTATAGCTACAACTGCCAGGAGTGACACTTTTAGCACATGTACAACCAGTTGTTGGAATATATTTTTTTTTTTGGATCTTAATACAGCCTTAAAAACAAAACATAAGAAAAAATTCCAGGGAAAGCTTAGGCGGCGTACCCTGCATATATTTTTTTGCGTATAACTCTTGTCGCCCAGAAAATATCACCAAGAGCTTTATAGGTGAGTAGAACGGCTACTGCTATCGTCGAAATGAACTCTTTTTCATTATCAGACAAAACAACTAATTCACTGCTAATTACTAAAACATTGCTTCATCAATCACGAGTCAAATACCAACAAATCAACAAGGAAGCGAGACGAAGACCACGACACATAGACCACAAGCTGCAGGCCGACCATGGAAGCACCTATCCCCTCCTATGTCGTATAAGATATGACAGTGTAAATACTGAGAGGTATATTTCATCAATGCGGTTGACACACGAGGCTTCCGAGTATAGCGACACTCTCGCATAAGCCTACTAATATATTGCTTGTTTAGTAATTACAAGAAGACAACAGCAGAAAGTTGCGGAAAGGACGAAGAAAAACGAAGATGTAGCATATAGGGATAACGATTTAGAGGGAAAAGATCAGACAGTGATGGGTAACATTGCACAATTAAAAAAAGAAAACCGCTCAGCGGTTCCCAAGCCGTTTTTCGATCAACAAAACGTTAGGACATTCTAACGGCAGGGAAGTTATAAAGGAAAGGAATGGTGTGACAAAGAACATTGTTTCGTCTTGTTGCGGAGCTGGCAGATATTCATTGGTTCGTAGTTGCCGCCATCGCCACCGCCACCGCCACCGCCGCCGCCGTCATAGCGCCCGCAACCTGGTTGTTGCTAAAGGTTGAACATGTCAGATTCTTGACATGTTTTAAAAGCTCTGTTGTCTTGTTCCTTGTGTCAGGTAAGGAAACCTTTCCTAGCCCTAAAAGATTACGGTCGTGTGTTACTACCCTTGCCATAACATTGTATCGTAATAGAGCTTTCCCAATCGTTTCCGCTTCGAAAAGGGATACATATGAGGTTTAGGTGTGAGCGGAGTGCTGTTCGTGTGCAAATATGCGTGTCGCATCTTGGAACTCGTCCGCGTCTGAGGGTGGCGGCAGCAGCAGCAGCGGACCGAACAAGCACGGCAACACAGCAACTGATGGAATGCCCCGCTCCGTCAAGCACGAATCCTTCCTGTTGGTCGAGATGCTCTGCCATTATCCTGGCTTTAGAACGGCACCTCTCACTACAAACAAGTCCTATGTAAGGCAACAGTCGAACAGCTGTTTCAGGATAGCAAGCAGCTAGCAACGCAACACCGTGCACTATGCTCCAAACCTATAAGTAGCAACAGCTCGTAAACAGCGGCGTCCAACCCTATAACCAGCAAGTGCGCACACACATATAAGTCGAAAATTGACGCCCGTTTTAACTAGTATAGAAGATAGAAGACATGAGCTGGCAGGTAGGCTCCATGCGCACAAATACTTGGTAATGCTAGAGTACGCTGCAGAGCTAGAGCAGGGTAGAACTTTCTCTTTTGACGTTCGTTCGTCCGGACAATCAACCCGTCGAACTCACCTATATCGAAGCGACGACACACATGCACGTTCACAAAAGATCATGCGCCCTCAGCCTCCCATGAACGCGGTTGTGAACGGCAACGCATTATTAACAACGATGTATACAAGTGAAGAGCGTGGGCTGCTCGTAGACGCCCTAGATAAACAAACATAACACACATCCAGACACACACTCACACATGTGTTTTCGTTCTTCTCTAGCATGGAAAATGAAAGTTTTTAACGGCTCCTGGTCGAAGGCATGAAGCAGACGATGGCGACGGCGACGGCAGTGTTAGTAGTGGGGTCGTGTGATATCGTAATAGACGCAATATGGGACTTTCCTTACTTCTAAGCAAACAACCATAACACCATCGTTGGTCGTTTGAAATGCTAAGGGCACTCCTCTAAGGATATTGTAATGGTGATCGTCGTAGCGTGCTATGTATAATAACTGGTAAAGAAAAGCCATAATAGAAAAGACCTGACGATGATGGGAAATCTTGTTGTATCAGGCTTGAATAGAAAAAAGACAGTACCGAGAAAATAAGCAAGCTGGAGAATAGGAAATCATCTGTCAATGCGAATGTCTATGGTGTTGTTCCACGATACGTTCCTTCATAGGTTCATAGTTAGCCTAGGCGTCGTTTGCCGGACCGTAACAGGAGAGGTCTTGCCTAAACAGACGAAATTGCTTATGGAAGATTCTCGGAGACCCGACTCGGGGGTTGTTCGCTCGTGGCCATTGGGTGACTAATGTTAGGTGGTAGGTAGATCTCACGGAAGTCATAGAGATCGCTGCGAACGTCATCCGCCATTCAAGCAGATGGCTTACAAGCGGGTCGCGCGAAGAAGCTAGCAAGCAAGCAAGCAGTTGGTCCTTGCTGCCTTGGCTTCGCTGTTTGATGATTCCCACCACCATCACTATAACTACCAGCACTATTACACCGCTGACAACGCGTAACGTCGAAGAGGTTTGATAATCTAAGGAAGGATACTTTGGAAGAAAAACGGCTAGCGTTGGGGAGCAACGAATCTCCTGTACGCTGACGGATGGGGGGCAAGCCTACAGTAGAAGCAGCAGTCACAGTCATTGAAGAGAATGAAGTAACTGCGCAGCAGCTGCCTGGCTGTTGAAGCCAGAAGAAGGCAACTCAGACGAAAGAACGCTCAAACGAGATTGGGAAAGGAGGTAGATTAGGAACTGCGATGAAGACGACGACGACGACTATGCGCTGGGCTGGGATCCATCCTGATGGCTATGGGAGCTGTCTCCAGCATGATACAGACAGCTTTCATAGCCCGAGGACCAACTGCAGCAACAGGTCAGCGTGAGGGGAAGCATTGCAAGTATACTGCTGCTCTCCTACGCTTCTCATGTTGGCCTGGTAGATGGGTACAAGGCAAACTGACGGACTGAGCTGGACCACTCCTCAGGAAGACGAGTAAGAGGGACGAAGGAGAGCAGTAGAAGTGACATGGTCGCACTCACACCGACTGTCATCCAGCCCCGTAAACATACACAGACTTCGACACACAGAGCAGCATGAAGCAAGCGGTGGTTAGCAGAAGCACAGAAGTGTAGGATTTCTCAGCTCCTATTGACAGTGGCCCGAACAGAGGCATCATCAGCAGCAATAGCAAGCTGTCCTGGTCGCAAGCTGGTTTGCTTGTTCGCACCACCTTCACGCGATGGCTACAATCACTATCAGCGGAGGCAGCAGCAGCGGCGACGACACTACCATTCTAAAAAAAAAAAAGCAGCATCTCTTAAACATGGTAGGTGGGTGGGTGGACGAGGCAAGTCCAAGAAAACCTGAACGAAGACGAACGCTTATAAGAGGGGGAGAAGCGACTTTTGACAGCTTAGCGCTTTTTACCTCTGCCTTCTCCCACTCATTTCTGAAGCTTTTTCTCTACCGCCTTTACCGAACAGCTTGAGTTTTCGGGTCTCTGTCCAGAATCTTGGCTAGTTGGAATAGCCTGGCCTGAGTTTGGTCTTGAACCAGTCGACATCAAGACCGGTTGCTCGTCGTCGAGCCGGGCAGAATATATGCTAGGTAAGGTTCCTGACTGAGTTATAACAACGGCTGCGGCGGGAAACGTTGTACTGCTGAGCTGTTAGCAAGTGGCATCGGCTTCGGCCCGACGTGTTGGAACAATGGATGTGTCGTATTTAGCTTCCACCGCAGCTACTGCCACAGCAACTGGCTATTCCTCCAATGCTATACTGACCATCAAGTGGTAGCCACGAGAGCAGTAATACGGATATACCTGGAGTAATCGGGGTCTAGGTGCTGTGAGTTGAGTTTGGGCTATTTGCGGAAAGAGGAATGTGGCTTGTTTTGCAATGCCTAGTTTCAGCTGTATAGGTTGGGCGTCTGTTAATAAAGGTCTGGGAAAAAGTAGTAGCAGTAGAGCTGCATGCAGACGCATTTGTGGCTGTACTAGTGGTGGTGGCGGCGAACGAGAAGACTATGAGCTTAACACCTGCGCGAATTAGCTCCATCTAGGGAAGTATGTTCATGGCTGTTTGTTGACCTGTGTGTATAAACCACGACGCGAAGGAGGATACAGACGAGAAGCGCCCTTCAAATAGAGATAACGTTAGTATGAATCTTGTGGTAGCCAAGTCGATATATTCGCAGTGGAGGGGCAACTGGCGAATAGGTGAGAAACAACGAAGAACGAAAAAGTATAGGGTAAAGGGGACGAAGCGCGGAGACGCTTGCTTCGGTGTAACGAAGATGGCCGTTTAGCCTTATGAATTATAGTAACGACTGTTGAGTGGCTATAGAACGGCTGACAATTAAACTGTAATAAAATGATTAGATAAAACAAAGACAGAGTAGCAGTGGCTGCGCATAGCCATCGGAATGTAAGCGGCAAACTTGGCTTCGGTTTGAGAAGGCTGGCGCGGATAACTGTCGTAGTAATTATGAGCTTTTGAAAAAGTAGCGATGTACATACTGATGCAGCAGTATGTGCACTGAAAGTGGCGTTTGTTTATTCGGTACGTCTAGTTATGACAAATATGTTCTGACGAAGACTCCAGCAGAACTTGAATATATAAAAACGTACAAGGACTCCCCTCGAGCGCTTCTATCTCTTCGTCCCTTGGAATATGTGGACGGTGTATATTATTTTACTAATTAAATAGTCATAAGAAATTTGTGTAGACATCAACAAAAGCCAAGCGTATTTTAGATGCTTAGACATTCGCAGGCCATAATTATAAATTGTATTGTTTTATAATGTGTCCTTAAATAATGACTTAAGTAGCCAAACGAAATGATTTTCACTCTAGTCTTTTTTCCATTTTTTTTTTAATTTTCAGGCTGTTTATTTGTCAAGGGACCAACGAGTCGACGATGGACGGCTGCTCGCCCGGGGGCGTGAGGAGCGCTTACTCCATGGGCCTACCTTCACCCCTTTCGAAAAGGTTGAAAGGTGGGAGTACCAGGAGGTCTAACGTTTCTTTCCGTTCTTCTCCGTTGTCATTCATTTATAAACAACAAAGCCACGAGTTTCGCATTCGCTGTGGCAGCAGCCATAATGATCATTACCATCATTGCTACAGCCACCGCGACGACCTGTCGTCTTCACGACCGTCACGCTCATTGCTTATCGACAGCGATGCGGCCCACGGTCAATGGTTTTCGCTATTTTATGCTGCTGCCGGTGTCGCTGTAGACAACGACGACGACGTTTCAAACCCCTATCTGCACGTCTTCCAACACAACTGTAGGCGCCGTCGGCCAACCATGATCTATGCGCTGCTCGCAGCCGCTTTCCTACTAGCTGCTCTATTCGGTCCTTCCATTGCCTATGGAAGCAACGTTCGTAAGTTTCACATGATAATACTTTCGATAAGTACTTTACATTATATAAATGTATATACGTATCTATAAAATTTACTAGCCCAATGTGTATGTGCTTATAGAATGATACAAATACAATTAGTACACAGATGTCTGTGCGGGCTTGTGGTCTGGATACAATTAATAACGATAATACAGCCCAAAACGACAGAAATTATATGGACGGCTATAAAGTATTAGATTTTTATAGTTTTATCGCAATTGTCACTTAGACGCTTGTCAAAAATAATAGAAAAAAAAAAAATAAAATTGTATGTACACCATCCAACCTCAGCAAGTGAAAGTCTACGTTATACATAAACTTCTTTTATCAGCTTTTCTAACATTTGGTAAGTAAATTCTAACCTTTTTTTCCAAATAGCCATTGATGGTCGACACGTAGCCATAATAAATTTCGCAAAGAATACGTTGTCGTTACCTTTAATAGTGTATTATCATTCACAGCATTAGACGTGTCGATCTTTCGGTGTGTTACTGTGCTGTTGGGCACAAGCCAATTGTATTACGGCTACCACAGAACAGGAAACAATATCCAATCAAACCACAGTGGCCAGTCGAATGGTACAAGTATATTCGTGCGTTGGTCTATGTGTACAGGGACGGTGTTTACCTAGTGATTGTGGCCGATTGCTATGAACGTATACTGTTCTGTCAACTGATAGAGTGGTAGTAGTAACACTAGCTACAGCCCTGCGCTGTTTGGTTTCTGGGTTCCTGAGGCAGTTGCCACCCTGTCCGTCTTTCGTCTGTGCGATCACGGGGTTGGCTCAACGCTCGCTGGTGTGGTCTCCAGTAACATCTAGGGGCGTAGACAAGATAGCTCCATCTCATTATTGCGTTAAGAAGGACTAGACTCGAGAACTGCTGCAATCTGAGGATACCGAAAGATGGCGGACAATAGTTTGTAATCGTTCTTTGTAAAGCCGGAACGATAGTCTCCTGGCAATCAAATCGACGATTGGGCCGACTCTTCAAGGCTATATCCAACGCCAACGCATAAGTCCCTCATCTATTGCTTCTGTTACCTCGAACCGGCCATCATCTTCGTTATCGTCATCATCGTACATTTTCTATTTCAGCGTTGCCTTTCTCCTCGCCACTTCGATCGAGATCACGTATGCCAAGTCAATCGATATTAAGATGTGATATGCTGGCGCAGTAACATGTTGCTCAGAAGTGCGAAGGTGGAGCAGAAAAGACAAACCGCCAAAGAGCTACAAAAAAATAGGGCACAAAATAAACGGCCCTAGCGATTGGACCATCTCGCAGGCCATCGCATTGGCCATCCGGCTGTTTCTCTTATTGTTTATGATTTTCGAACTCTCGCCTTACATTTTATGGAACGGCACGTGTAGAGATGCTACATAAGAATATTCGAGATGATATGTATATATATATATATATATATATATATATATATATATAAGGAAGTATAAACTACTACAGTACATGAGCGTGCAATTTGATAGAAGAAGATCAAAGAAGTGCGTAAGCAATAACCAATCATGAATATGAGCCTCATAAATACCACTGGCGAGTCCCAGAATTTCCAACTATGTTCCTGAACACGCATTACTTTATTACGGTTGTATGGACGATTGTCGGTACGCTGAATGGAAACATAGCAATATAACATTATTGTCTATATAATTGCTCAGTTGGATAGACGTAAAAAGCATTTTACCTGGAAAAGTCTTCAATCAAAAGATTTTAATAAAATATTATATAGGCAAGGGAAACAGGTAATGCTGCTTTGTGCAGTCTTCGACCGCGTAGAGTAATACTATAATAACTGGATTGAGTTTATCTTGTATTCAAGCAAACGTTGCATCTACCCATACTTGGAGCATTACGAAATTTCAAGAAAGACGCGAGTCGCTTACTCATAACGATGATACGCTCTTTTATTAGTTGTTCTTTGTGGATTCCGTTATTGCAGCTCATCTGATCTGAACAGAACTTGTCGCAGAGGGAAAGAAAGAAATTGTGCTTCACGTCCAACTAGTACCCACGATACGTTAGATTTGTTGAGCGTCAACACAACGAACGTAATGATCTCCTATGCA
The DNA here is from genome assembly GCF_002443255.2 of Varroa destructor. Taxonomy (NCBI): domain Eukaryota; kingdom Metazoa; phylum Arthropoda; class Arachnida; order Mesostigmata; family Varroidae; genus Varroa; species Varroa destructor. The sequence continues at coordinate 40,667,818 of NW_019211456.1, read as the reverse complement.
CGTACGCTACCTGTTCTGTGGAATCCATTTAGACGGATAGAATATCAGTAGAGCACGTGCCTAAGACAACATACGGATATAAAATGTCTCCGGCATTCCGTACGTATTGTGTGCAATATCAGTCACTGAAACAATATTTCACTTACCACCACTCTTTCTGCGTTCTTGCGCAGCTACTGGCGCTAGCGATATTCTGTAATGTACGAGCAAACTGAAAAGCATGGTCTCACCTCATCAACCCTGGTGTCAGCTCGTTACCTGGCTACCGCCGCTGCCGTCGTTGTGCGAACCTGGCATCGGATAAGTCACCATAGAATATGGTGACGCTAGTATTTCTCCTCGTGGTGCACTTGGCTTTTGTTTACTGTTCAATTCTCTGAAGTGTACTTCTCGATAATACGTCACTCGTAGCAGTAGCTTGTCGCGTGAAAAGACCGCACCTACTACTGCACAGTGTTCAACGCCTAACTTTGCGATCTCCCCTGCGGTTTAAATCAGACGAACACGCCATAAGTCTGTACACCTCGGGCCCGGTAGCAGTTACCTCGGTCGGAGTCGAGTCATTGTTATGCCTCCCTGATGCGCGAAAAGCAACTTGTCTGTTGGCCGTCGATCAACCTGTAGTTGCCTGACTTCCCATCATATAGAGGGTTGTGTCTCATAGCTTTTAGTAATAATACCAGTAGTAGCTCACAGTCCCCGTGGTAAAATTAGTTAAACTATAGGTGAAAGGAGAGGGCAGTTGCTTTGGAAAGGATTATGACAGGGCTAGCTAGAGATCTGTGTCAGTTTAGCCTGCTAAGCCGGAAGTTTTCGCTCTAGGCCCACTATCATGAACTAGGTAACTGACGAGTCTGTACATGACGAGATTTCGGAAGTGCGTCTACATTCGCTCCCTTGCATGGTTTGTATATATAACCAGACAATGCAACACCGATAGGGGCAACACTCTGCGACCAACAGTCGCAGCACTAGCACGAGCGAGAAAAGACAAGAAGGGGAAAGGGGCTGGCAGAAGTGTGAACAGAACGGGAGACGTGTTTCTGGTTTGGTTATAAAAAAAAAAAAGAGAAACACTCATAGAGAAAACGTAAGTGTAAACACAGAAAGTCCTGCCACTGCTAACAAAGTAGCGCTAATGCTACGACATTTCTGTATGTGCCTAACCATCAGCTATGAGCGGTGACAGCGGGTAGGACGGCTGGCGTGTTGTGACGACGCCAGCAGTCAATAACGATAACATTGCAAGCAACACTCTTACTTTTTCGAAGGGGAACAATGGCTCTCCATTAATTACATCGGCGGCGATGGTGGCAGCAATAGCGGAGGCGGCGGACAGCAGCGGTAGCTGTGCTGTACTCCTTCCTTCATCAACCCTTCCCTTTCCCTTGCGTGACTCTCGTAATCGCTCACTGCCGACCCGATCAGCCGCTGATTTGGCTTGCTTCAACATTCATTCAGCGCTAGCGGCAAAAAGCTTCAATACGGATGCAACAGTTGGACTAGTGTTTGAGTATACACAAAGAGATCTTTGCGTAAAACGATATATTTAGTACCAAACAGTGCGTTATCAATTGCGATTGTTTTTTTTTGTCAGCTACTTCCGATAAGCGCAACGGTGGCTGACACTGGCCATCGAGGTGCACACCATCATTTCAACAATACTGCACAAGCCACTTTAGACCTTGCCCCTTGAGACTCTTCAAACGCAGAAGTCTAAAATTCCAACATTTATTACGGATCATTTTTTAAATGCAACAGCAATAGGTCAGTTTGATCAGTTCCTCCTGCATTAGCACTATATATGTATATATAGGCACAAAAATGCTATTTATTCGACCTGCACCTCGTCTGTATATAGCGACGGAAATAGTTATGATTACTAGTACGGGCTGTAATATTATGTCGCGCCAACCACGAACTTACGGCTAGTAGTACCGTACGTGCTTTCGATTTATCCTTAGAGGTCTCGTCGGCACGCTGTGATTTCCGCTTGAGTCGTCCCACGTTTGTTGTAAAAATGTCCCCTGATTGCGCCTCAACACTGACGAGTTATTCTGCGATACCTGCTCGAACTGAAATTTCACTTCGGCTCCTGACATTGCGTTTGCTAATGCACACGCATGTTTACCTCAACACCTTCCGCAATCGTCGAGCTAAGAAATCGTAGCTTTGGTGGCGACTACCTCTACATTAAAGGACTTCAGTACGGACCTCAGCCTTGCAGCTGACTACTTCGTTCTTCGTTACCCTCTCGGCTTCAACGATCTGCTCTCCGCTCGCTGGCGCCAATTACAGTGATGACGCAAATGCTATTAATTTGAGCAACACCTCATTTTTTTAGCGGTAGCGATAGGAATTCCTGAAATTATATACAGTCCGTACTAATGTACACATATATTCATACAGGTTGTGTGATGTATCTTGTTGATGAGACCCCTGGCTTCCTTCAGCCAGAAGCTTGACCGTTCAAGCCTTCACGTCAACAAAAGCTAAGAAGCTTTAACATCTGTGAATGGCTTTCTGAACAAAAATGATTTTTTGCACTTAGTGAATTCCTTAGCATAGTAATAGGGATAGAAAGCAGGGAGCACAGTTTTCTAAGTCTGAGGCAGGTGTTAGTTGAGGCTTATATTAGGTAGGCCTACAGTAGGCTTCAATTGTGGAAGCGGAGGGTATAGCAAGTAAAAGAAGGCTGTACAGAGCACGGTGGATGTAGCGTGGTGGGAATGACGCCATGTGCTTGCTGTTCCTTCCATTCTGTATTCGTCGACCCGCCCCGATCGTTCGTTCTTGCAGTAGCCTTGAAACACGAACGCGTGCGTCAATGAGAACATCAAAGAGAGATTAGGAAACGAGAAAGTACCTGGGCAGAAGTGACCGCGGTAGCCCGGCACGTCTGCGCACAAACAATTGCACCAATCGTAACGGAGATGATGCCGTCTCGTTTGTAACTGCTAGCGCCACGGGCACCAGCAGTTACAAACGAGACGGCAACCAACTCAACACAAGCGTAGTGGCATGACGAGCAATCGTGACAGGTCAGTCATAATTTCACGCATTTGCGATACGGCTAGAGCCGGAAATGGCCGGGCCGATGGGTTGGAATGGCGGTAAGGCAAGAATATAGCGATAGAAAATGTGGGGTATCTAGGTAGAGAGTAATCTAGATAGTGATAATCGTTCAGGGGCGACATTACACTCCCGTAAAAGTTGTACTTATTTTAACCTGTAGAACAAGATACGGCATAGTTTGTAAGCCATTAAAAAAAACTGTTACGTAAGACGAGACGAGAAAAGAAAACGAACTTTCCACGAAGCTATCGTGGAAAGGTGATACATAAGGTGGCGATTACAGGAGTTCCGTACGAGACCGAACAGCAGCACCGCTGTAAAAGCAGTCGCAACAGCGGAACGAGCCAAAGACGTCAAGCCGGCTGCAATTTATGTGAGCTTATTTCTAACCGATCCCTTTATCTGAAAGGATAAGATCTATTGTTAGCCGTCGTAAAAAAAGTGAGAGCACCAGCAGTCAATATTGGATTGCATTGATCGCCTAATTTCCCTGAAGTGGAAAACAACAAAGGACGATAAAGCAGCGCAAACGAACACTCGGATTGCCAGCTAAGCCTTCGAACTTGCGAAAACATGTACCTAGAGATTAATATAATAGAGCCCGACAGACGCGACCAACAGGAGTGGTCACGAACGATGTTGGGCAGAAGAGAAAGAAGGTCGCTATCATCTAGATACCGGGGTGTTTTTCACTAAGGACCCAGTGGGTATCTACTCTATCATTACTTCAATTGCACTGAGTATTAGATGCAAGGCGGGATAAAGTCAACCAGACAAACTATCTCTAGGCGACGTTAATCATAATAACAGACCTGCAATTTTACAATCAAATATATTTTCCCAGAATAGTAACATGACTAGCCTTACAGAGATCGTTGGATTTAGCACCACCACCACCAGCACGTACAGACGGGTTCACTGCCGCGTTGTGCGTCTTGCGTGACCTGCACGTTTCAGCGAATCACCGTATTACTACTGCAAGGCATTGCTTTGCTGCATTTTACTGAAGCTATTCGGTTTGTTACCAGAAGTGCATGGTTCGCGTTACACTGGATTTCTTGTTTTTACAACTTTATATCAATAAATTAGTATAGTCGTTCTATGCAGGAAATGTGAGCTTGTGTCTGACGCGGTAATTTTTTACTCTAAGAGAACTAGCGGCCTATTCTAGTCATTAAGACGCGGTTAACTATACGCACTCTAAACGGTAGCGCTTAATGCCAAAAGGACTAGAACTAGATTTTCGGGGCCGAGATTTAACGCCCCAATATAGTAGCGTAATGCTGCCGTTGATTATTCTTCACTGTTAGAAAGGCGTCTATTGTAAAGCTGACAATATTAATGCAAACTGAATTATTTCAATTAACACTCCTGAATTTTGCAAGTTCACATCATTTCAAAATGATGAGAACAATAAAGCGGTCGGCGCTTTTTTTTTTATTACTAAATTAAGTTAAAAGCATGAACTATTTTTGCTTCCGTACTGTAAACACAATGAAACCGGCACAAGTATTCTATTGGCGGCGCTCGGTAGGGCTGTAAAAGCACGCCCGATCATCGGACACCGTTGTTCCATAATATTATTATAGACAAATCGGGATCCGCACAGGAAAAGCTCTAATAACTTATGGTTTCTTTAAAGGGATCTTTAAAGGGAACAGACCTGCCCGTTCACCTGTCAAGATATAGGAGCTAAGTTGGGTTGACGTACCTTTAATTAAACTAGGATAGATTTCTAAATCCTCCATTTAACTCCTACGCAAAAAATATGAGATAGTCAATCAACGTAACACTATCTTGTATATCGTGTCTACACGTATTTGAGGAATACGGACATTATATTGATGTTATAAATTGGCTCAAGCAACACAACTCTACACATGATCACCCCCTGCATGTTTACACGAGGCATACAAAATAATATTATCAGGTGGCTGAGCGATTAAGCCCCGCTAACCTATTGTCATTCATGGCAAAATAGATGCAGTCGAAAATCAGCTAAAGTAGAAACTCACAAATACAGTCTCATAGATAATATCTTACTGCCCAAAAAGTATGAAGATAAACGCTAGGCATTGTAAGGGTCTACACGTTAACATGTAAAGCTTTGCTCTTACACAGAGTAAAACTGTGAAGTTATTCCCTACAGATAAAAGTTACACTTTCGATGTTTATTCGATTTGGGAATTTGCCGCACTCCAACTAGGTCGAATGGGTCTTGTCGAACTTGAAACTTTAAGTTAACTTCGCTTCGGACCAACATCGTGAAGCACAGGCAGGTTTTTAAGTTAAAATATACATCCTTATTACGCTAAGTACGGCAAAGGCATAGCGAAAATGATTATCTCGTGCAATTCCTTACCAAAGAAAAAATATACTAGGGATTAATTATTATTAGCTTGGCTTCGACTAATTTGGGTATGCTTTAGGTAAAGTCCATTAAGGGTAGTGGTTGTGCTAGATGGTTCTAAAAGAATAAATCAATAATAATTAAACAATAGATCTTCCATATTTTCCATTCTATAATATCTCTAAGGGTAATCGAATTAAATTAATTTTAGCCTAGGTAGCAGAAGGGTCAACTACACTGATCCTATATGGTCAACTTGTTGATGAATTTCAGCCAAGTTCTTCACGCACCTGAAAACCATGCAGAAATCAGTGTGTGACGGTGACATGTTACACATAAAATGCCCTCGCAACACGTCGATCACGTTTAACATGGTATTCTACGGACGCAACGCTTCCTACAGCAGAACGTGTCCAGGTGGAGCTAGCCAGGGAAGCAGCGGTGGAGGCCGTGGTAGCCAGAACCCGGCAGATGAAACCACCTGTATCTGGAAAGGCGCGCTACCTCTGCTCGTGGAAGCTTGCAAGAATCAACAGGAATGCAAGGTCAATCCTCATAAAGAGTTCAGGTAAAAATCACTCTTCGCTACCTAATACGGACGACCATGAGTGAACCTGTCCCAGAATTGTAGCAAACTTTGAGTTGTTATCATTAGATGTCACACACATTCTACTTCGTAGACAGTGTGTCAATTGAAATCCGAATGTAGTATTTTTTTACAGATGGCACTGCGTATAGACAGACGAGCTTTACTTATGCTTTACTCTACTTATGCCATATTATATATGGCGTTATTGTGTTCTTCGTCCACAGACAGCGGGATCCGTGCCCTCACATTAAGAAGGTGACCGATGTGACCTACCAATGTCGGCCAAATCTTTTCCTGTACAAAACGGTCTGCCAGGGCGAGAAAATGCTGCTGAAGTGTCAGGGCAAACAACGAAGACTGCTCGTCTTCTCAGCCTTCTTTGGAGCGACAAAACTAGGCGTGCCCGAGTGCCACCAGCGAGACGATATCGCTAAAGTGAGTGCCGTTCTTTATCTATTCTACCCTACTGGTAGGTTACTAACTGTCGTATCAGTCGTATTCATTGACAATGTATGTTGAAAAACGTGTTCTGCTCGCTTGTTGTGGTGCAATGTTTAATTCCTTGGGAACTAAGTTGTGTATGAACGTTTGAGCACTGATAGCAATTGACATTCGGCACTCCAAGTGGATCTGCTCTGTAATATGTATATGTAAACATAATCTCCTATCTAAGAATCGAGGAAAAAGTTTTTACCTGACGTAACTTATGGACTTTTTAAAATAAGCCGTCTCAGTACATTGTTGGATATTATCCACATAGGTCACAGAATGATGCAGAAGATGCTAAAGAAAGCAAACACGAAAACAACATTACAATAACGCAAAAATAGCTAGAATCCTACGAATCATCGCTTAGACTAAAGGACGATCCTTCCGTTGTGGGCTGCAGGAATGCAACGCGATTGGCGCAACCGATGCGATGATCGCGGAGTGCCAGGGACGGAGGAGGTGCCAGCTGAGCGCGAGCCACGAGCGTTTCGGCAGGATCTTGTGCGCTAAGCAGGCTGCCGTTTTCCTACGCGTCGTATATACATGCGGTTAGTACGACTGCTCGCATCAATCAGATTGGGTATGAATCAATCAATTGCCTAACAACGTCAATATCGTTATCTTATGTTTCGCCGTATTTTGGTAACGTACCGCTTATCACAACTAACAGTGCCTTTCTCACTTCGTTTCCTGATAAAAGTAAGGGTACAGTGAAGATTATTACGCCGATCTTCGGCCATTAAGCCTTTTTTAATTTACTACCTTTTCATTCAAACTGAGTAACTGCTTAACACGAAATATTGCTCGGAAAAATAGTTTGATAAATAAATGGAACAGGATTTACGAATTCAGAGAGCGTATTTGTTTCAGCTTGAAAGAACAGCTTCGTCACGGCTCACGGAAAAAATCCGTAGCTGGCTCATAGCAGTCTGATTGCAACACATCTGGTTTTTGAGCTACATTTGACTACAAGTCGCTAAGGGCGTATCATAAATAGGCTCCCCTTTCTTCTCGTTTTACCATTCCTAGTATCTCGAGACATCCTAAAGGAGTACGACAACGACGACGAAGATTTCGCGACGGATGATTTCATAATGTCGTCATCATCCTCCTCGTCGCCGTCCACCTCCTTGATGTCTATATCTGAAAATTTCTTATCGACTTCACCACCCTATCCGTCGAACCAGTTTACCACGGACAGACCGAGAACGCCGTTCAATAAGTACACTGAAGGTGAGTCGGACAAGCGTTAGTAATTTATCTATAATTAGCGTATAAAACATTGAGTCTTGACTTCAAAAGCGAGGAAGTCATCTACAACATATAGCTGACGACACATATGTGCACGTACAAAAATGGGTCTATTTTTATAGTGTTCGCCAGTCGCGTTCAGTGGCGTAGAAACTTTTTTCTTTCATACGAAACATCTGCAGTAAGCGGGTATTATTGTCCAGAAAGGCTGTTTTTACGATTGCGATTCGACTTGATAGAAAATTTACCATTGAGCATTTACTACCATCTACCTATCTAACAAAATCTACAAGATAATAATGCAGGATACAATCAGCCACGATGTAGAAACCGCAGCATCTGAACTGAGTCTAGGTATTGTTTGTAAACTGACGAGATGTATTTTTTAAAAATCTGTCACAAATACTTTGTTAGAAGGCCACTGTAAGCCTATAAATATCTGAATCTGAATCTACGAAATTAATATCACCCGTGAATGAAAATACCGAACTGCGTCCCTCTCCAGTGTTGGGTATCTTGCCGAAGCAGGCAATCACAGCTGTCAATACGTGTAGCATAGCGGACACGGCCAGCTATTGCTCTGCTTCTGTTTGCATTAGCTAGAGTAAAAATAGATATACGAATCTAGATGTTTATCCAATGGCTGGGTCCTTTTGCTTTAAAGAATTTCTTCAATGCGAGCTCTACATACTAGTTAGACTAGTCCCTTGAGTGCATAACTCACGGACGATTTACAATGCATATGTAAACTGAAGTGTTCCTTCCTCATTTTGCGTGCTCGTGCCCATCTAGTGGTACAGCAAATAGTCACTTTTGATATCTTCAAGGGTATATAGCTCAGCATTTCCCTGATGGCAAATGGAGGCGTTTAATCGTGCACGGCCACCTCTTTTCGTCGAACTAGATTGCTCAGATCTGCTCAAAAGGCCGATCAGAAAACAACTGTATGTTCATGAGTATGCTTTAAATATAAAATCAGTTAATAACGCATGCGGTATCACAGCGCTCGTGCCGCGGACGTGATTCAAACAATTAACGCTGTCGTTTGCAGTTTATCGCAAACTATTCAATCAATAAGTTTTAGCCAATGGACAACTTCTTTAATTAGAGCATATTGAGGATAGCTAACGTATGGTATTCTTTGTTTTTTTTTTCGTTAAAAGAAAAAAGCACTGGTCCATAATTTAAACAAATAAGGGAGCGGAGTTTTTTAAAGAAAAAAGATACCGACAGCATAATCATTTTTTTTTTACTAATTGATCGACAGGTGGTAACCATGGTTCTAATAGCGGTCGGGGAAATGGTTCGGGGTATCGTCATGGACCGCTACAAGTTAGTACCGGTGGTATGGGGTTACAAGAAAGGGAGCCTCTGGGAGGCACCCCGCCTTCCATTATCTATAATGTACCCAAGCCTGGTTCTGCTGGAGACACAGTTAGACTACATGAAGTCATCGATGGATCATCGGGTGAGTTACCCATAGGAATAAATCCTCATTAGAGGAATAACTCGTTTCCGTTTTAACGGCACGGTGTTCGTATGCGTTAATATTAAGATGAAAATTCCTCCCTCTCTATGACCAGGTCGCACACTTGATTACAGACATTGGCAGTGCATGTACTATAGCATTTAGAAGGGATAGTGAAACGTTGTTTATCAAAAATATAACCATTTTTTTTATAAACAAATACATTAATAACAGTCTCAGGTATCGTACATGTAGGACGCTCGCAAGATTCAGTCGAAGACTTAGAGACAAACGTCTAATTAATCTATTATCCTACCCAACGGAACTACTATAATTGGTATCGCTGTTCTGTGAAAGTACCATATTCCAATCTCGCATAGTCGATCATCAAGATTGAGTACCGCCGCCTTTTAGTTTGCGTTCAATAAGATTTTCTCTCATCCAGGACTAAAATACCTCTAGCACTCGTCGTTCCGTAGTGACATGTCATTGATTTATTCTCCTAACTGAATCATTCTCTGCTATTTCTACTTTAGTTTTTTCCTCGTTTCTCTCAGTGAGGCTCATGTTCTCAATAGGCCCACCACATCTACCACTTTCACGAAAGCGTCTCAGTTCGCCTAAAGCTGTCGCTACTTTGTCTAGTTGACTCTAATGGGTCTCCTGTGAAAGTCGAGTAACGTTATAGATCTGCCACGGTAGAATAGAAGTAGATACGCCTTAGGGAAAGCAGCGAAGGCGACGCTTTCTGACTGATACCTTCTAGCACCAGTTGGCTCGCTCTTTCGATCGGCAGCTTTCTGATCTGTCCCCTCGAGAGACGCACGGCCAGTGTTCTCCCCGATCCCTGCTTCATGGAGCGAACATAATAATCAGCCTTGCCTTACTGCCCCTTTTCTCCCAATAGCGAGCGTTTCTGCTACATCTGCAATGGAGCCATTGTAAGTGGTCATGATGGCGGTTCGCGCACAAGTGTTAAATGTAGCGGCGTAGTCTTCTGGCTAACAGGAATAGTAGAAGCAGCAGCAGCAGCAGTAGTATATCTACAATGACTGGACGTTAAGTTAAGTGTCAATTGCCTGGCCTATGTTCGTTTGTCTCATCTCCTTGATAAAATCTGGCTCCTCCCCGATTGTCTGCTTCGGCTTCAGACAGCGTGAGGTTGATGCGAAAAGGATGGAATGGTTTGAAGCGCTATAGACGGTACGTGGAATAGAAGCAAGGAAACGACGACGTTAATGCCGCTGACGACGACAATGGCAAGGCACAAAAAGCGAATCTGTCGGGTTTTATTGAGAGCTGGGTAATTTATTGCTTCTCGAAGCAGAAGAGACGCAACCTGCGACTGGTCAGGGAGCAACCTGCTCGGGAGGGCCAAAAGAGGCAAGCTGTACTAATACCTAAAGAAGATAGAAAGCTAGTCCGCCAGAGCTGGTTGACGCTGATCTCAGCTCCTTCTATTTCCCTCTCACTCTGAAACCCTGACATACACGCCGACCTATTTAGCCAGCTTGCTTTTCATGAAGCAGACTCTCCCGTTTAAGTCAATGTTTGGAGAGCCTCATCCATGCTACCTCAACCATTTTTACACTGTTGGTCAGTCATATCTGAGTATTGCAAAAAGGGGCGTCATAGCCGAATAGCAGTGAATGTCGCAGTACAAAAAGGACAAGCTAGATTGCATTTTGGTTATAAGTACGTCATTGATATTGTTACTCGTAGGGGAGTGTTCAATGAATGCTCTGTGTCAGCTGATAGTTTGCTTATGTCGAAACTGTTGGAAGCTGGTGTGAAACGACAGAGCTGAAAGGAACCGAAAATATACGATGTAAAGAGCTATGGAAAGGGAGAAAAACACAAGAAGAGGCTGTCCAAGAGGGCGTTTGTTTCCATATTGATGTATCGGTGTGGCTGATATCATCAGGCTGTAGAGCGCGATATTGGCTTTGGCCCCGAGGCAGGGCAAACACGGTTAGGCCGGCTCAGCCTCGCTTTTCCTCTTGCTGATCGAGAAGATGAAAGGCAACCTATTTTTGAGATTCCACCGCGCCACGCCTCATACCGCACGAATATTTAGAACGGGGGGTGATCTGTAGTTCGTTCTTTTTACGTGCGGTCCCTAATCTCTAAGGTGCTACACTTAAAGGGAAGAAATTATCACTGGGAAATACGATCTGCTCTGAAAAAATGCTGCCTGCTATTGCTAGCATGATCCCAGCGGGTAACAACAGGAAGCGTCTAGTACAGTAAGTCGATTTACGCTGTCTGCCAATTGATTTGTCAATCACATTTTGGTTTTTTCGTTTTTTTTTTTTTGGTTGGCAGCTGGTTTTGAGAAGCCGCTAGTTTCTAAGGGTTCTTATGTCAGAGTAGTATATATAACGGTTTGCGACGCCCAATCTAATCTAAGCTATAGTAAACGTTCGCGTTATATAATATTTAGTACAATTCGTTAGCGGCAGGCGGCTACACTGTGCTTATACGTAAAACGGTTATTAGGTGTTCCAAACAAGGAAGCCAGCTCTCTAGTATTATATAATACAATGTTATGCAACTAGGTATGTTGTTATGTATACGGTGCTTCAAGATAATACTGCGTTGATGAGAGAATCAGCTTTGAAATAATGGTCTACTAGGCACACAAGCGTAATGCTGACCCAAAAATGTCGCCTCCTCAATATACTAAGTAGCCCTGTGTATACCCTGTGTGATACCTACATAATGTTACAAATTCACATACGTATTTCGATATTGCTGATAGCGTCGCTATTTTGGTATTCCATTAATCTACAGCGAATAACGGCGGTCAGCTACGGTCGTCGATGTCAAGCTCAACGGTTCGCAGTGGAAGTGTGGCCGGTGGTGGACTGTCGGACTCATCAAGTGGTAGTTCAGGAAATTCCTCGTCTGGGGGCTTACCTGGCCTCCTTGACCTGCTGTGGCGTAACATCGGTGGTGCGCCCCGACAACAGGTTATGGTGTTCGTGGGAGGAGGCGTCATTTGCGTCTGCCTCGTCGTAAGCATGGCATGTTTAATTGGATCGATCAGCCGTAGCAGGGGCCGAACAAAACAGCAGCGAAAAAAACTTGTCGTTCTCACACCAGACACTTGTGAGTAATGTGCTATATTAGCATCGATGTATTATGACGTAATTTCATTGAACTTTTTTTCAACATGTGATATCTTCGCAAGATTATTTAGGCGTATTCAACAATCTGTAGGAGATTAGCATAGCAAATTAAGCGATAGCTTTCTCACTTGCTGTTCACTATTGATTAGGATATGTAGGTGCTAATATAGGCTCAAAACAGCAATCGACTTTAGTCATTTGAGTAGCCTAATTAGGCAAAAGATATCACAAAAATGATGTTGGCAACAACTCAGACGCCTGGGTAGTAGCCTACCAAAGGGAAGCAGTGAAAAAAGACAAAGGTTAAAAAGACTAGCAAGAAGTGTTAACGAGAAATCCAACAACGTCAAGTGGGTGTTGACCGAAAAACACGCTGAAGCGTGTGGGGAGTCGGTCAAATTTACAGACTGGTGCTCTAAGGATAACAGTTACCGCAGTCTTCACTTATTTCTAGCACTGTTGGACGACCTCCTCGTATGACCTTGCTCATGATAAATGATGACCTTCTAGCTGACAAGAACACTCCTAGAGTCGAAAGAGGCCTCATGTTAATGGAGCTTACTTGAGGTCGTCTTTCTTTAGAAGCACACAGGGATGCGTGTGAAAAATGGGGAAAGACATGCTTCCCCCACTTCTAGATTATCCGTGTTGTCCATTGAACCTTCTTTTTGAGTAAATCCCCTTTGGCTTAATGATAAATATGCATTTGGTGTAGAGCTCCCGAAGCACAGATAACAATGCGATATCCTGAAAAAACTGATAAGTTTAGCTAGAAGGCGATGCCGCTTCGCAGCATTTGTTTCTAATTCGTTCGTCCAATGTGCACATATGTGACACTTAAGAAGGCAAACACTTTCATAGTGTCGTATGCTCCCATAAGGTTCGCGAAAACGAGTCGGTGACTTGGATATGTTAGGGTTTGGCATGCTTGTTCTATTTCCTTGAAGCTACCGACTTCGATATGAATACCCGCCTATAATTTAACGCATTCCTAATACCCAGCGAACGTAACTTTAGGCATTACTTTAACTAAGCTTTGGCTCCATGTACTACTTAACGCTTCATGGAAATCCAAGTTAGATGACATCATTTTTACAGAATCCCTCAGAATAGAATTGTACTGCTTATATATATATATATATATATATATATATATATATATATATATATATATATAGAGAGAGAGAGAGAGAGAGAGAGAGAGATGACTGTTATATTTTTCAAGCATTTTCTTGACTTTTTTATTGTCGCAACGTAGATAAATAGAATTGCTCATACTGTGGTATGTATTAGCTGTACCGGTGGGACTCCACTCAGATTAAAATTCGATACAGGTTTGTCATATTGTAATATACGACTAAAATTGGCTTCAGGTGAGTTCGATACGATGGGTGAGTCGTCCGATAGTTTGTCAATGGGCCATATCGCTCCGCCAACGTTAACATCAACACTTCACCGGGCGTCGCAAGGTAACATTTTGACAGGCACTTTACCACGACACCCGCCACCGCATAGCAATCCCACTGCTCATCACATGGCAGCGGGTGTGCCAGGATCAAATCCTAGTACGATAAGTCGGATACCTTCCGACACACATCCTAGAGCCCCTCAAGGCAGCTTCTACTATAGTTAGTCGTGACTGAGGCCGTGACGAGACAAGCGGTAATTATAACTATTACTACCATTAATAATAATAATAATTATTATAATACAAAAATTTAGAGATTTCTCGCAAGAGGAAGAGGCTACCCCACAAAGCACCTTTTCACGGCGGAGCAACAAATAACGGTCGATTGGATATCCCGTTGTTGGTCCAATCTTCGAAAATGAGATTTCTAGTGCAAGACAAAGGGACAGAAACGAAACAAACGAAAATCTGGTATTCTCGTAGGACTCGTTATGCCTACAACTTTTCTCGTTAGAATTCAGCCGAACCCAGTTTATCTTTTTCCCTATATTTTGATTAGCTTTGCTAGTGATGCTGATCATAGTGTGATTAATACATCAGTTATTATACTGATGATTAATGAGAGTATTGTTAGTGGTGATTATGATGAAGCCCGTTAACGCGGTGGACACTGATGACAATGTTAACGAACTGAGCTTAACGCCAGACAAACCGAGCACAGAATAGAGTACAGGACAAGACAGGACTTCGCCTGCAAGCCACAGCGGCACGGGAAAACACAAAGGTGTCTAGTATATATATATATAAAAAGCTATACAATATAGGCAAAATCTGTTTGTCTGCCTGCATGCGCGTGTGAGTGTGCGTGCGTTAGTGACTGTATCAACCTCTGGATCTGTGAGCAATAATGCCATACGACGCGCTAAGTTCTCATACGATTCGGCAAATCTACGAAAAAAAAAAAAAAAAAACCCTTTTCACGTTTGTCCTTTTTGTACGGATTATTCACAGTCCTGGAAGTGCGTGCAACGGTGCGCAAAAATTCCAAAGTTAATTGGGTTCGTCGTCGAAGACGCGAGGCCGGCTGGGGCTAAGAACTTAGTCACTGTTAACTCACCATTACGAAATTACCACTAGCCGGAAAATAAAAGTGTGACACGTGCGATTTTCATTTCGAGGTGAGAGCGGCAACTTACTACAATGGTACAACTACCAAACCTACTACTATAATAGCAGTAGGTTACCACAACCGGTTCTTCTCAACTATTGCAAGCACTGCCGTCGCTCATGACAATTACGCATGGCTTTCTTTATGGCTCGCTTTGTGAAGTGATTTTATCAGTGCACTTCATTTATGTTGTCGATGGGCACATGTGTTTAATATGAGTCGCGCGTGTAAATACGAGCCGTTTCCCCATCGTAGCGCAGTCGACCTACTAGCTTATTTGCAATCATTGTAATGACGAAACACTTTCTTGCCAGAATTTTACAATGGGACAAATATCGTGAGTATGGCGGTTCTCAACTGTGTGATCTTGTGGAGAACAGAGCTGTAATATTTTATCATGTAAAACATCACAATCCTGGTCGCAATTGTGGCCCACTTGCGAAGGGAAAATCGACGATGACACAATCACTGGTAAACAGAAACACCTTTCATAAGTAGCTTGTAGAAAAGCAGCGTATAGAGAACATGCCTCTGATGTTTCTAGCAAGGTGAAATAGGTGCGCGTGATTCAGCGATGGAAGCGCGTGCGAGACACTGAACTGTTGTTACACGCTGAACAAATCGAATCCAATCAATAACCTGATCAGTAAGTAGCAGCATAAACGCCGTAGTCGACGTAAAATTAAACATTGTTTTTTTTTGATACACGCCTGTATTTGTAAGAAGGTGAACTTCATATCGGTGATGGGATCCTTCCCAGCAGATTAAAAGGGAAAAATTGTATTATGTTGTCAGTAACCCAGCGCAAACCTTGGACACACAGCACAAATAACAGCATTAACAGCACCCGTACAATGCACTTGGGACGCACCGCCGTGCGAGCGTAAATAATAACAAACGGTGCTTCTGTAATTAGATGCATCATCTCAATGTAATATATGAATAAAGGGTGTAATCATAACTGTGAGAGTACGTACGTGCACGTTCAGCAGCAATGAGCAGTTTCGGCCTAATACTTGCCAAAGGCAGGTGAACGGGCAGGCATACATGTGTCGAGGGTTGAAAATCGAATGAGGAGGCCTATAGGGCCTGAACGTAGGTGAATTTAAACTGGAACTTATGTGTTTGTTGTATCAAGACGACAAATATCACACTGAAAACAGTATGTCGTAGAAATACAATGCGGTTCTATAAAAACAGCGCAAATGACGTCAAGAACAAACACGTCGAGAACTAAAACAAAAAAAGAATAGACTAAATGGATAAGATATAAGCAGAGCAGAGCAGAGCAGTGCAGGTTTGCAGTTGCACTCGGTACTTTTCTACTTTCACGTCACATTGAATCCATATAATAAACAATAAGTAAAAACACACATACACACACACACTGACCTGACGCTGTACATACAATACGGATGTCTAAACCAATATGTGAAAATATGGTATCACAACTAAAACTATAACTGATGATGAAGACGACAATAAACATGTTGAAACAAAGCTTTGTGTTTTTCATCCGTTGTCTAAGGAGTAAAATGGGAATCCGTATGAAGAAGACGTAGTGCTAGAAGACACTAGATCTATATATATATATATATATGTATGTAACGCAAAAAAGTTTTAGTTGTTTCAAAATTTGCCGTCTCTAGAAGGAACTTTGCTTTGTTGAACGTTCAAACTATGAATTGATACCGCAGTCAAGTCAAATAGCATTTGAAATTAATGTCTATAAACGTTTGCGATGTATCTACAGTCAGCAACACGATAGTGGGTACATTCGCAAATTGTCACCTATACAAGGCGGTGCCCCTGCTTGACGTTGACTAGAAAATTAAACAAGAAATTTTGATTATAGTTATCGTTATAGTTCGAAAGATAGGTAGTATGTACAGCAGGAAATCGTTTGTGCTCGGTGGTAAAGTGTTCATGGAGGGGTAAAAAAAAAATGTGCATTTGTTTATTTGCTTTTTGCTACTGCAGAGCTAGTTTTTCTAAAGTCTGATTTCTACAGGTAAGTAGAAATATATTCGATAGGGCAACCAAATAAAAAGGCATTGTCGACTAACGAAACATAGTGGTCTGCTTCAGCGTTTGCGCCAATCGGTTCTAGTAGAAAGATAGTCACTTCATCGCTGAATTCCCGTACGGTTTTAAGGTACGAATTGTGCGGCTGGTGTTGATGAATCTATTGATGTCACCTCTCTTTACTAGAGTATGATCCTAGAGGTTTCGTAGAACGACTCATATGAGAAAAGTTGCACGATAACTTTTCGTCTATAATTAAATTTCGGATAATTGGAAAGATTCTGCGTGCCATAAAGGAAAGTTTCCTTAAACTGACACGATATTCTATTAAGTTTGAGCAGTTTTGTTGGAAGCACTCCAACCTGTTTTGCATTATCTTAGAGATGTTAAGATGCTATAGGAGCTGCTGGACAACATAGAGGTAATTTTAAAATATAAAATACTGGTTGTCAAAACTAGAACAAAGTCATCAGATAAAGCTTGTAGTTTCTACTAAAAATGATGCGAAAAAACAGATGCTTCCATTTTTTGCCACCATCTAATGCCGAAAGGCATAATTACTTTTGGGTCATGTACGCACACAAGGAGCAACCACCATATCCCCATACAATAAACAGCTGAATGAACCACTCCAAGTAGCCATTCTGTGGCACCACCTACCAATTCCTTCAATTGAACCGCGTCTGCACTTAAGCTCCTACAGACAAACGCGTTACGCGTAAACATGGAAGCAAAAGTACACCGCCCTCACAACTACATCTTACAGAAAAGAAAACACCATCGCGTTTTCCCCTTCATCTCCCCCACCTCCAGCCATTATAAGGTCTGTACAACTGGCTAGTTGGCATTCTCATCCAGCTTTCCCCCAAACTTTGCGTAGTTCCATTAGCAACGTAGGACGACCAGAAAGTTTAGGGAAAGGTTACCATCCCAACGCAACGGCCAAAGTTTCCCTATGAAATGATAAGCTCGGGCCTTTGCGAGCCATGAGGATCGGAACGCTGTTGAATTGCTGCATTAACACAAGGCATTACGAAGGAGAAGGCCTAGGGGTAGCGGCAACAGCGACCCGTTAGCAGACCAGTTGCAGCATGCTCTGCTGCAGGTTCTAGTAGCCGCCACGGCTGTCGTTGGTTCACCCCGCATCGCCTGTGTAGTGGCTGAGTGCTGCGGCAGCGCCGTTGGACATAAAGACACCGATTGGCGAGTCTTTTTACTATGGTTCTCCTTACGGCGACCCCCTATTCCTAGTAGTGACAGGATTTGTGCGCAAAGTGTGCTGCAGGTGTTAGTGGGCTCGTTAGGGCCATTTCGAACACTGCAGTCAACGGGCCGGCTGGAAGACCGAGCAGCTAGCCATCCATTTGATCCGTTTATTCGTGCCCCTTGTGCTGACTGAAGGAGAGCGGTAGAGAATTCTTTCCGCTAGTCGGTGCCGTCGTCGGCGTGGCTGCCATTGCCATCAGCAGTGCACTCGAAAAGAAGACGTTGCAGAAGGCTCAACAAACCGTTGCAACGACCAGCGTCGATTCAAGCTAAGTAACGGCGGACGTCAGAGACAGAGAGGGAAGAGTGAATGCGTGAGATTGAAGGAGCGAGAACGATAGGCCAGCGATGGGGCACTGTACACTTTGGTTTTAGTTGGACTGATAGTAGCAGTGGCGATGGAGCTGACTCGGACGCCTTGCCCAAACGACCGCCAGTTAGCAACGTAGCGCCAACAACTTATTACGTGAGCGTGCTAGCTAGTGATGTACATATATATACACATACACATGTATCTATTTGTGGTCTGAGAAGCCGATTGGGCCATCGCGACCATCGGTGGGCTTCGTAGGGTTGTCGGTCCTGTAATGACTCTTTCTCCTATTTGTAATGAAGGGCTTCTCTCCATCCATTGGTCGTTGCCTCTGGAGGAGCGGTCTGCTTGGCTATAGGGCGGAACTGAAAGCGGTAGCGGACCGCGGCGATGGTCGTTGGGTGGCGGTGCTAAGGGTAAATTTTCTCTGTGTTGGAGAGGCACTTCGATGAGAATTCGCGCGTCCCTAATCCTACGCCTGCCTCGCTTCAGTAACTCTATTGACGGACGAAACCGGACGAAGGAAAAAATACAACGTGGGGAAGGTAAAGGGACAGCCGGCCAAACGGCATGAGGACAACGGAAGTCCGTTGACACTAACAAAGATGACCGCGTTTCCTGGCTGTTACGTCGAATAGTCCGCTCTCCAGCCTCGACTGAAGGATAATTATCGTCCGATCACATAATTCGAAGCATAGTTAATATGAGCATGCATACGATGCATATTGACACTAAAAGTGGTTTTGATTACTACGATTAGAGTAGGCCAATGTTTGGTTGGAGTTTGCCAATGGACACGTCGTTCTCATAACGAATCATTTTAACTTGATACCATATTATCGGATAAGTTTCAGTATTATTTGCAAGTAAGATAATCAAATCAGTCGAGCCGGTGTAGCAATTTGTTCCCACTGAGTCAGTACATATCGATTTTAATCTTCCGCTGAAATGAAATTGCCGCTATTTTAAGGAAAAATTTCAGGACACGTTCTTTCTTTAACAAAGGAATAGCACATTATAAACTCGATAGTTATTGTCATGAAAATATTGAAAGCCATACACCAAGTAGAAGCAGGACTTATAAGACCAGTGATGCCAACCTCCGTGGCCTGGATCGAGAAGTTGTTCCTTAAATTATTTTCTCTAACGACGAGGAAGTGGCAAAGCCTTTCATCACGAACTACCTTCGCGAAATTAGGACTCAAATATCAGTACTACGCGAATGTTTAGCGACCTATATGCGCGCACAATATATTAATTCGGATACAACTAAAGAATTATATGATATTTCATCAAATTCTGACAACCATGAGTACCACGCTTCATATGGGAATATGAAATTAGAGGCCTCTATGAAGCACTACAGCCGGATCTTCGTAGAATACTGCCCCAGTTAAGGTCTGCTATCCTGCATGCACAGTGTTGTCGCAAATGTTTCAAGGTTAACACACTGCGTATCGTGTCTTTTACACGCCGAACGGTCTATCTATTGGACGTACTGCACGCCTTTACTAGTTTTGCCTTTCACATAGATCTTGATATCATTGGTGTACGTGTCTGACAGTGGCCTATTTTCAGTAGCCTTCGTTCTACTGTGACGAATGCAATTATGTACTCAAACAAAACCCAATTGCTTCAAAACAATTATTCAACATTGAAATTTGCTAGTATCATTCTGTGTTATATTGTTTGCAACATTCTGCTTCCTTAATGCTAAAATCGAAGAGCATAAAGAGTCCAGGATCGTATAAAAGCCACCTTTGAATTCTTAGGCAGATATCTTAGCTTTCGGATAAAGAATACTTATGGTACTGAAACAAATTCTCATGCAGGAAAAAACGCGTTGAAACCTTGTTTCAGCTTATCTACGTCAGTGCTTAGATCTTGAACGACTGCTGAGCTCTAGTTCATTCAGAGCGATCGTAGGCCAAACAAAACTTGCTAATTGCTAAGGAACGTTCAGGCTGGGTATCGAAGCTCGAACCAACTGTTGATATAAATTAAACCTGCATTAATTGGTTCCCAGTCAAATGGATTAAGTGTGCCCAGCTGAGAGCTCGTATGATACATGTAACACGCACCTGGTTCATTATTGGCCGCCTGGTAGTATTGCTTTTGGTGAACTTATTGAAAAGACTACAATACTATGTAAACGTAGGAATATCAAAATTAAGCGATAGCTTTTTAAGTGCGTTATTTGCTCCTTTACTTATTAAACGAACACTACAATTAGGCTAAGATGATCAAGTGAATAGAGTAAATTATCTATTAGGGATCTCAGACTACCGCGTACATCGTAACAGAGAGATAATGATCGGATACCGAGTAATGATTAGAGCAAAAATAGAGCAATAAGCAAACCAGAACTAGAAAACGTGAATTTAGGACCTGAAGGCAACGCGAAAGCCAAGTTTTACAACAATAATAAGGAAAATCATATTTTTTTTCGTATTGACGCAAGTTGTGTAATTCTGTGTAGCTGGTTGAATGCAACGAAGCAGCCGTCAGTCATCCACCACCAGGCCAGGATATGTTGTGCTCGCTATGCCTGCTTGTGCCCTAATGACGTTACAGAAATTGCCGCTCTTCTCTAAGATAGTGTTTGAATTAGTAGTTAGTATTGACTGACACGTTGACGCTTGCTCTACAAGTTTCGCATTCTAAGTAAGAAAGAAGTTAATCGACCGCTAAGGTACAGCTTCTTGATAATCCACACCTTGATTTGACCTCATTTATATGGGTTTTGAGCCTGTATGAAGTTCCTGTCTTGCAAAACGCCATATCAAAGATTATGGGGGTCGAACGAGTGTCAAATCATTAAATGGTACAAGTATTGGCACGATGCTTTGTACAACCGGCTAAAAGTACTAAAAAATTCTGATCCAGAACGTGTCGCCTGCACGACTAGCGATTTTAGCAATCAACTCAGCCGACAAATGGCGTTACAGGGTATGCGCAGTGCCAACATCAGACTAATCAGCAGAACAAGACGTGTGTGCTAAACAATAAGTTAACTGGTCTCGTGACGTTCATCAAATAATAGAACTGGAGGTGCAAATATCAAACCTATAAGCGAACCTGAAATATGTGACATCGGTAATGGAGCCTGACTGTGAAATGTAAGACACTCCCGAGATATTTCGGGACGCTACGGAAACCAGCGCTAAGGATCGACGATAATATAGTACAGCCCCTCAGCACCGTGCTGACAGATTTTTCTAAATAAATGTCTGTGATCATTTGTGCGGCCCTGAGAACAAACCTCGATAGTGTCGCTGGCGAAGCAGAGAAGTATATTGACAGTATCGATAGACTAGTCGCGGTAGTTTTATAAGCAGGTTATCATGAATGCATCAGATTCAGTAAGATGGGGAATTTTTCGGAGACGTTAATTATCCCGCGCCCAGGGTCAGAAGTCTATTTGCTCTCTATTGCCCTCGTCGGCCAGGGCTACAAAGCGTTTAATAACTGTAAATCAAGCAATTCAAGAGAATACGAAATGTTTCGCGCTCCACATTACCACGCCCGGTCACCGAAAGTGGACTGTATAACTGTACAATACAGGTGAGATGGCCGGAAAGGTAACCTACAACATTTTTGGGGGAATAAAGTCTCGTTTAGGCATGAGAATCGTGACAACCGAAAAACATGTTCACCCGAGGGCCATCGGTGACAACGATACGAGCAGACGAATGAACATCAGACCCCGGCAGCTCAACCGGAGTCGCAGAGCCGAACATTCCAGTACCCGGATCACCTTCAAAGAACGAGTTAGCACCAAGCGAAGCCACCGTTGAAGAACCGCCGTTTCCCACAGGTCGCACTCGTCCCAGCGGTAGGATGCTTCGTGAAGAAGGCTCTGACAGGCGACCGAAGTGCCGGTTCCTATACGTAACATCATGAGTCATCGCAATCGCTCGCGAGATGGGTCATGGAGCTTGCAGGGAGCCGGACCCTGGCAAGATGCCAAAAATTATATAGGGGAACTGTGAGAGTATCGCAACTCTAGTGCTCCCCCTCGTAGGCCCCAGACAGTATAAGTATTTGCGTGCTAACGGAGACTTGGGCAAACAGCCCTTTCACTTACCGCGTTTCTATTCCGTGCACTGCACTCCAATGAAGAATAACGGACTTGGCGACTCTAATGAAGGCATCCCCGTTTTTTGCAGTCATAAGATAAGAGACTTCGCGCCGTATTTAGTAAAGAATAACGTCATTGGCTGGCGTGGCCAGCGACTAAATCTCGTAGCGGCTTATGTTTGGCCGGCTGGTTCGGAAACAACGCACGTACTGCTGGAGAAACTCGTCAGTAGATGCAATCTAATTTTGCCTCTCTTCACTGCCAGCGACTTCAACGCCCGTTTCGTCCAGCTACACTCTAGCTACATTACGGCCATGCTACTACACTAGGCCATTTTAGACATGCTCGTGGAGTTTGGTAGCTGGATAGTCGATCTCACATCGATACGGACTTTCCTAAGACATGCAGGAAGTTTGGTCATTGATATGTTTGCGGCGTGCGTAACTTGGGATAGGATGAAGTTTCAAGGTGAAAGTAATTATTTGTAAAAGCGCACAAGCATTGTTGCTTACATACTAATGGCGATGGACCCGACTGCCCAGGTTGCACCTGTGTAGATTGTCAAACGCCAAGCTTCATCGTGCTCCTGGAACGCATCCACCAAGTTCCCCCTCTACTTGTCAAGGTGCGTGCTGAAACTCATGCGCCGAATCTTTGAAATTTTCCAGTCTACAGTACAACTTTATTGCCTTTCTTGGAAGCATAGGCAGTGGTTCAATTACCTTTGCCGCCTTGCCGGGAAGATTAGGCTTACAGCTAAAATATAGTCCGAGCACCCATTTTCAAAACGATCTGTAGAAAAACGTATGCATAACAAAAAGTAGCAATACGTTAAAAGAGTGGAGACCCGTTTAATCGTCAATGAAGAGCGCTAACTATACGAGAGGCCAACAATCATCAGCGGTTTGGCTAATCAACTCACCTTAAATAACCCTTCGTTCCTCATATATTGTCAAGGGATACGATAGCATACGAGATGCCTTTTTCGCCGCAGTGAGGGCAGGCGGATCTCAATACAACGCAATACCCTTCAGGAATACTTTACAGTGTGGAATTTAATGCCAGGTCTTAGGAACTTGCGCAAAAAGAAAGCTGCCGGTCCAAATAGAGTCTGCAACGAACATCTCAAATTCACCGCAATTCTGGAGCCGTGTTGGACAGCACAATTTAATAAATGTTTATATAATGGTATATTCTCAGCCCAGTGAAGGCACATCCGTGTTGTCATGATGGCCGTGAATAACCGTGAAAAAACAGGTGACTGTTATAATCTGCTCTCAGGTTTGCTAACCAAAAGACCGAACAGCTACTTAGAAAGCATACACACCATTCTAACGGAGTAACAGGATTCCGGAAAGAACGCTCTATAGAAGCAGCGTGAAGAATCCTGATGGCTGACATCAAGCACTGGTTACGCCGCGTATAGCTGACTGCGTATAGCAATGACTGAACCCTCGCCCTGCACACAGAAAACTAAACCGGCTCGAGGGGGCAACCAAAGCCCACTCTTATTCTCGATATTGTTGAAGGGCTTCCCTGATCAAATATGAGGGTCAAGAAGATCAGTCGAAGTCATCTTGTATGCTTTATATATATAAAGCCCTAACTCTGCTATCCGCGGCAATTACAAATTTAAGACTAATCCCAAGTCTAACTGGAACTTTAGAAGGAAAAGCAGGACAAAAGCCAGTGGCACTCTGCATTTTGGCAGGTCATCTTTTCCCTGTGTGAACCGGTTTTTGTAATTGAGGTTGCTCTTTCTTTGCGAACTTTTGCCCACGTTGCTAAAAATTGTAGGAAGGCGGTGTTGATCCCACAAACGATCAAATCGTCTCATCGCTTATCCCTCGCAAGCACGCTCAGCTTGTTTAATCTTAACGTACCTCCGATCGCGATGTATGGGATACGCACCATGTGAGAATATCTCAGAACAGGGAAACTTCAAGCAATTAAATGGCATGATAGCCTCATTTCCTCAAATGAGCACTGAGACAACGCATAGTGACGCGAAGTCGCCTCGCGTAGCCCCTAACCGACTTACCAGTGCTGTTCGAGGGCCTACGTTGCTGATTTGAGATCCCAGAAATGAAAGCCTTCAGGAGAAGCTTTTGGAAGCGGAAGCAAAAATTCGCGGAGATTGATTGAATATTTCTTGGTTTCGGGTGCGACTAAGAACGAGTGAAAGGCGACGAACCGGTTGAACACACATGTTGTCTCTCGCTTGGCCGTTATGGATTTCACCGTAGATTCTACTAAGTTTCCGTGAGCCAATAGAAGTAGATACTCTAGATTCAGGGAAACTGTGATAGATGTCATACCGTTTGTTGCTTCCGAGTACCATCTCTAGAACACTTAGCGAAACCCTCAAATGATCTCTATAAACTTGATTCATGTAACCCTCATGAAGCAAACTGCTTTGCATGGTTGTATATAGCCTCTCTGACGTTGAGATATCCTATGCTTATAATTTTTTTTAAAGTTTTCAGTTATTACTAGCAAAGGTCGATAAATAAAATTTTATATATCGATACTGCAGGTGCAAGGTGTGTAGTTCCCTGCACCCATATAGCTTTTAGCTTGGTTATATATAGGTATAAACCTGTCAGTTGGTTAATCTGCGCTCAAGATAAGCACACTAATTTGCCCCGGGGGCTATCCAGCTCTATGCCCTTCTGACTCGGGTATTATATTCACCGCCGCAATGCATGACTCGCCTCCAAAAATGCATCAATGTCGCACGCCCGTGAGTCGGTTAGGATTTGTTTACCGCGTAGAGGTAACTCTACAAACGGTATGCAATATCTGCATAGCAATGAAAATGATATTTTCAATTTCTATTGTTCTACTTAAAACCTCTTCTATTTTTCTACTAATTCAGCTCGAGTCTTGCGCGCGTTTCTGTACTGCATAATTCTTCCCTGTATTCTATTTAAAATGTTTGTATAAATAGAGAACATCGCATATGAACTAAAGGACGATCCATCAATAACTTTCGCTCGATTAGACCATTTTCGGGATATCATTCCTTGAAAAGTGAAACAATTTTTCAGTAGCTGAACTCTTTGTGCAGAGCTCATTTAGAGTAGCATCTCGGTTCTTTCTGGGTAACCTAAACTACTTACTACTAAGGTATTAGTTCGAAAAAGTTAAAAAAGGTAGGTATAATGTAGGGTGGGAGACGTAAAAAAAACTAAAGAAAATATATAATGTAAAAAAAATGGTTTGTTTTTATTAATTTTGTAATTAATGATGTAGGTTGATAATTACGAGCAAGAGAATGAAATCAGGAAAGTTATAGCACACAACTGCCGTGGACGAAAAAACTATGGAATCGAAACCTGCGTGTATGTATGCGATATATAGAAAATTATGAGTGATTCATATAAGCGTTTTGCACAAGTTGCATCTGAATAAAAATAGATATTTAGATAAAATTTTTGATGTAGGTCGATAGGTTATGCCTGGCGGACCTGTCTAATCAATAAAACTATCATTCGCTTCGATCACGATTCTGATTCACTCGTAAGGTCGTGTTAAAGCTCTCCATGTTTTGACCTAGGAATTCGATTTTACCCTTTATGGGACACCTTTAGGTTATGGCCAGTCACGCTTACATACAGGGCGTATATTTTGTCATCTCTGAAAAATCGAAGAGAACCTGCCGTTGCGTAGGTGAGCGTATTCAGAAACAAACAACACCAATCAGATTTTTTCTCACTTCACGGCTTTCGTAGGTTTTATCATTGGCTTTAATGGTGCGTCGACCTAAGGTAGTTAAGAAGCGTTTTGGAAAAAGGATAATTAGACATGATTTCCTTTAGCGTCTAAGAATATTAAGTGATCAGGACGTTACGGAATCCTTGCAGCTGTTTTTCTGTCGTATTCCCCGTATCCTGGAAAGCCTGTTTTACGTTACGTCAGCAACTGAGTAGTGGGTCAGAACACCGCGAATTGCCAATTTCAAGCGAATTAAAGAGATAATAATTTTTATGGAAAGTTCGTCCAAAGTGAACACGTTAGACAATGGTTGCTAGCTAATATTTGCTCACTTGAATTTGACGACAAATCCTCTAGCTCCGCTAAGTAACGATTTTGAATTTTTCTAGAAAAGGAAGGGGCTACCAAATACGACACGTCTATATGTGTATCCTCACGGGCATGCACAGCCATTATCTGTTGATTGTTTTTTTACCCCTTGGCCTTTTCATCTGAAGTTTTACATTCTAAACATTTTGCCACAACGATAAAAAGCGTGGGAAAATAATGCGACGGAACCTTGGAAGAAAACGCCTCTTCCGCTTTCGACATTTTTGCTCTATATGGAAGAGTAATATGAAATTTATCCGCAACGAAATCCTTTGCCGTATTTTCGTCGAAAGGTGATTGTTTGACGCTCTATTGTGGGGCTCTGCTTCCTTTCTGAGCCATCATAATTTAGAACATCGCACAGCTTTCACCGTGGCTACATTTGATGGGTTGTTGGCAAATCATAGCCAATTGATATCATATTAGTAACATGTAGTGTGCAGTTTAGCGTTTGACGCACACAACAGAAAAAAAAAACGTGCTACTATATCTATAGAAACGTAATAAGAAATTATTAAAAAGTGTCGGTTTTTTCGATGTAGTATATTCGGACAACGTACGTAAGCAAACGTTATTATTGCGTCGGCTTGTGGATACTAATCGAGGAGGACATTTTCTGAAAATAATTATGATAATGTTGTTTATCGGTAATCTTTTTTTACGGTAAGATTTTTCTTCGGATAGCTTCTATTTCCGATATGCTCACTTAACTTTCTACTCGAGTCTCTAATACATTCTGTTTAATAGAAATGGTATTCGTAAGGAAAAATGGAGTCATATTTTTTAACTACTAAAGAAAAAAGTCGCTGATGTTTCATCATATAGATTTGAGAAAGAGCTCACTGAGAAGTTTCACAGTCGATCATATCGATAGTTTGTGCGATTGTTAAGAAGCATTCACAGTATATATAAATGCAACTGGTGCCTTTAGTAGTCTCTGTTCTAGAAGTTTTAAATAGGTACAAATAAGAACAATAAAATTATTCGAAAAAAAGCATCGTAACCTTTCAAAAAATAGAGCACTTGTAATATCTAGAAAAAAAAAAAAAAAATAATATATATATATATATATATATATATATATATATATATATAATCTGATAATATTTGATGAAAAAGGTATTGAAAACATATCGTACATTTAATAGAAATGCTTGCAGCATGCTTTCGAGAAATGGTCAAAAAGTGAATTTGGTAAGGTATTATTTTGTCTTTAATATTAAGAGGTTTTTTAGAGGAGTCTTTTTCATGCATTCTTATAAAGGCTCACAATATAGAATGGCTGCTTGCTGCTTTAGTATGAAAAGGATCTATATAGCCATAATGAAAATGGCTCCAATATGGCACTTCCGCTACTTTTGTATCTAATCGTTCATAATGTATGGATATATATACATAATGAAGACGGGCAAAGCTGAGTTAAATACCTATCCGTATTATGGAAAGTAAAGTTAATCCGATTAGTGGATCCGCAACCTAGGCCTAGCCAAAAGGAGCGTGGTTAGGTAGGAAAAACTTAGGTGGGTGCCAAGTCCATAATGACAAAGGTCGTTGCGCCATCACATACTTCGTGCAGGCTGGGGTATTAGTGAATTCTGCAAATTCGGCCACTATAGACATTACCGTAAAAGAAAATAGAGTCGAGATCGATTCTAGAGCGAATAGTAAAGCACTGCTGTAATGAAGCTGAGTCAAGAAACAAAAAAAAAACCTAATAGTAGTGGTCGTTCTTAGTATTTCTACGAAAAACAGCGACTTTAGTATATATTTAATTAGTTAATTACAATTATGAATTGGACTCTCAAAAAAAACTTTATCGATCTGTGCTATGTAGCAGTATTTGGTTCGTTTTGTTATTGGATAATATTAAGGAAATGAGCAAGAAGATTCTAATTGGAACAGCGTCCCTGTAGCGCGCGCGTCCATTTAAGCTCATCGTCATTAACCTAGAAATGAGCAAAACAATTTCAGTAGATCATTGATATATTGAATTATGAAGATGCGTAAGCTACAAGAGTAGTAGATTAGCTTTACGAGTAAACGAAGCATTAAGTGGAAGCTTTCAAGACTCTGCAAAAGCGTCTTGCTTTGAAGATCCTTTCAAGAGAACGAATACTACTGTATTATGTAAGTGTTTTATCAAATACATACATGAAAGATCTGAGAAAAAGAACTGAGGTCGTATTTGAATGTTGTCATGCTATGTTATGCGCTCATAAACACTGCTAGGGTCGAACTGATGCAACCCCATTTACATAACGATATGCAGCTTGAAGTAACTAATAATTTCGTGTTACTCCTTAATATTGACCCAAATTAAATTGAAAAAATGGGCCTTTGTTAAAGCTGTAACACAATTCCAAATTGTAAACGAAAGCCCCTAATAAAGTTTGAGACTGCTATAGAGATATAGGCGGATGATGCATGCAACCAAATAAATAATTCTACCATGGCAAACTAAAGCCCTTTAGAAAATTAATTATTTATGGCCGTCCATGATCTACCAATGGGTACTTTGTATGAATCGTTGTGCAAAGATGGTCACCACGACGCACATTCTACTGATAGGGCTTACTGATTCGTCCCTAGTATGAAGACCAACAGAATAGTTAAACGCAGTGCTTTATGTGCACTAGAACTGCAGGATTGCCCCTTATCATCGAGCCTTTCTTTCCAGAGGCGTCGACCATTTCGGCCGAGCTTATTATTTACTCACTTGTGTCAAATAGCATTCAAGCTTTTTGACAGAAACATACATTTATAACAGCTTGCTATCAAGATCATTCGCTGAGTATTAATATTCCTCTGCGAATAATGTAAAACATCTAAAGTTCGCTTAACAATAAAGCATAGTCATATTCAAAGGAACACATAGTATATAGTATTGCATATAATGGGAGCTCCACGCAACCAATTGTTGTGTGAGGCATTAACTACAATGTTAAGGTAAAAGATGGCGATAGTAACAGGGAAACCTAACCATAGTTTGGCTAGAAGCGCTAAAAAAGAATAAATAAATTATTAAGATAACTTTTGTTCACGAAACTTAAATTAATTATTAAAATGATTAAAAAGTATACGAATTTATATATATATTGTTGCATGAATGTTAGAAACATTTGATTTCACATCATGTACCTATGTAATGATGCGTTTATGATGTCCAAATCAGTAATAACAATAAATTTAATGATATTATCTGAGCAATTCATTGACAGCAGTGCATCCGCTTCTCTAATTCAGTTATAAAGCTATTTTGCCGGCGTAATCTTTTAGTCAGACAAGGAGCTTTGGAGCCTGCACGCATAGCAAAAATAAGTGTGATCGAAAGCCTCGCGTTTGCCATTTGTGCGCGTGTGATAGATAGGTCTACGTGCTTGTGTCAATCTGAATTTCACGACCATAGGGAGGTACGAATTAGATAGATATACAGAGCAGGTAACGGACTTAGTCTGAGCATTGTGCAGACTCTGTCCTGGCACTGAGTGGTTGACGCAATCCAGATCAGTTCCCATTTCCGTCTCTATCCCAACCGCTGCATCGCTACTCAACCGTCCGTACTATATATTCTACTGGCTCTCTCTCTATCTCTCTCTCTGCTGTTAGATATTACCTCATCTCCGGTCTTAGCGGACTTCGCTTTCTGTCTTCTTGGCCAGGCTGACTTTTACGTGAGCTCTGCCTGTCTACCTGCCGCTGTCTTATGCGACGTTTCCCGCTGCCCATGCAGCCAGCCGATTCCATTTCGGTGTGGCACTCAGTGGTGTTGATTTTGCGGGTGAACCATCGGATCGGCCCTACTCCCTTTGCCTTTCACTTGATATCATTCTCGTTAACCTACACTGCGGTTTGAGACAACAATGAGACAGCAGAGTAGCTACTGATGCTATCGTGTCGCCTTAGGACGAATACGTTTCGTATCCTCAGCGAAGCACCTTCCAGACTTCCCGGCTAGCTTTGGCCTAGCAGCGCACGGAGCTTCTGCAATGAATGGCAGCTGGGGCCGGCATCAGTTCATGTATCTTTGCCAGCCTGTTCCATTCATTCACTTGCGCTACCCCTGCGCGATGCCCTGGGTCGCTTAAGCTGATCTAGAGGAACAATGACGACGCATCCGTTGTGCCGTTCGCCCCATAAAAGGATACCCTGTGAGAAGGATAAAGAGGGCAGCGAAGGCGACTAATCCAATAAAAGATAGTCGGTAAAAAATTGCAAGAATGATAACGCGGCACGAAACAGAAAAACAGAGATTGGCTCGGTCGAGACATGGACGACGTGAATGAAGGCTACGTTACAGGGGCATAAAAGCTTCGAGTGAAAAACTCCATGGGTCACGGTGACACACTGCGGCGGAGCAGGCGAACTCTAAGACAGAGGATCGCTTCCGCAAGCAGTGTAGATGGATCTTGTCTTTCTAGCCACAGCTTGGGAACAAGCGAGTCGAAGTATAGGACAAGTCATGTACCCAATTGGTGTATCTACTGTGGGCGTATATCCACTTGAAGAGAGACGTACAGTGGCTCGCGAAATAAAGAAAAGAAAGAAGGAAAGGCGGACCTAACACAGAGAGTTTGATCGATAGCTATCACTTACCAATATAAACTAACATACCCGATTTGAATGGTCAATAGCTAGTCAATCTATATTGAAGCTTTTCTACAAAGAAGGCAAGTCGAACAAACGTTTTCTGCAAAATTCTTCATTCACACCAACGGTCTCATGTGAAGAAAAAAGCTAAAATAATATTGCAGGAATAGCGTTGTAAGTTGGGTCTTATCATTTGACGTGACGTTGTTGTTGGTCAACGAAGTGGCGGAGATACAACAGATTTGACGTTTGGATAAGTCTTGAAATAAGCATGCAAGGGCGAATAGTCATTTTACACTCAGTTATTGTATACATAGACCTATTTCTTCTAAGAGCGACGTAAACTTTTTTTGTTCAATGCTAAGCACGAACTCGGGTTCGAGACGAGACTACAAAGCCGACGGTGACTATCTCTTTGCCGTTCAGTTAATGACTGACTATAATCAAACAAATTCTAAATAAGAACAGCAAACGAATATAAAAAGACTTACTGTTTTTCGAAGCAGCGATTAAATCACTCGTTTTATTATCATTCGCTGATAGACACAAACAAGTATAAACCGTCTAAGTATTCACAATTGACCCCTCTGAGAATCATTGTCCTTCTTCAATTTGAAAGGTTAACGTGAGGGCAAGTAGGACTAAGGATTTGACCAAATGACTGATCAGACGAATTCTAGTCGGGGCATCTAGCTTCTGTTGGAGCCCCTAATGCGTTTGCTAACCGTTTCAGATGACCCACACAGAAATAAAATACCTACCTTCGCAAATGAATATAATAAGATTCAAAGGGTATGAAATTTGCAAAATTCTAGCTTACCTTTAGACTGCCAGTCTAATAATAATATCGGCTTTCGATAATTTGCAACCGTTTCTATTTGGTCTATTTCATGTTTGTTCGGTGAGCGCCGGCTTCTTGGCATGTGTGTTGTCTAGGGCAATTTTGCCTCCGAAGGGTCCCAGACACGGTGATAGGATGACTGATGATGAGAGATGGCTTACCGTTAAATTTCACGGAGTGTTAGTTGTATAACATGGCCTGAAAGTCTCGTTTTCTGAAGTGTGCATCTAAATGCTAGAGTTCTCAGGTGCTTTGACTCAGAAGGTAATTGTGTGTTTCAAATGGTTGGCTTCAACAAATAAATAAGTCTAGGATATCTCCACTGTGGAGAGTTCCGTGTTGTTGTACACCAAGGTGTGATTGTGTTGAAGCTGGAAAGCGTACTCGAGTCGAACGTTTGCTTATTATCAGTGCTGTGGTTACTAGACAAGTAACTGCTAAACGGAAATACAAAAGAGATCGTCATATTTTTAGGTGTGTGCTAATTAAGCGGAGCAAACCTGTTAAGTTCTGTAATATTACAAAATTTCATTGTTCACTAGATATCAAATGAAGACCAATATCGATTACTAGTAACCGGTCATTAGCAAGCTCATCATTTTTCCAGTTAGGGGTAATGTCTAGGCATTGCAAAAAATAAACCCCTAACAATTGGCTATAGTTAGTACGTACAAGCAGCCATGCACCATATGGACGGCAGAGTGAGCTTTTCAGACGTAATTACTATCCTTAGGCTAAGCAAATTCAGCCGATGGAATATAAATTATAAAATGCTACATTTACGTTAGCTCGGGTCTTGCGCAGTTAGAAATGGGCCGAGAACCTCGTATTTATGGCTAAAGCAATCGAGGATATGCTAAACAACGCTTTCTTTTTTTGTCATCACCATCTATTTGGCTCGTAGGCATATAGCATTAAGTAACTAACAGCCTGCAATAGTATCTGGTTGGATAAGGGCTTCGTGGCTCATCTATACCAGACTCAATAGAATGAAAACAAAACACGACGCCAGCAAGATCGCCTGCCAGTTAGTTCATAGTTGATCGAAGTTAACATCCCGATTAATAATAATGTGTAATCTATTCATGTAGATAACAACAAATAGAAAAAGTTATAATGGCTACACGAAAGAGTTGATAACTCGTTTCTAGCAATTGGCAAATAGTATTCGTACAGTCTTGAAAAAAGACAAAGAAACACTGATAAGAAAATTGTCTGCTTTCGAATTGGAAAATCTATTGATTCGATGAAGATCGCTATTGAGATCTTGCACACGTATAGTCAGTCACCTAGTTATCGGTGAGCAGGTCAACAGTCCGTTGCGTTACTTTAGTACAAAAAGCTGACTTCGCCTATAATTTAGCAATATTTAAAGTGGGCTTATAAGGCTGCATTACCTTCAGACAGATGTGATCAATAATCGAGACGTTCATATAGATTTGTTGTTTCGGCGTATTATTTGTTTTTGGGGTTTGGGCTTAGTGAATTGTTTGGGCTGATCGGACAAGGTGTTACAAAACAACAGGTAATGCGTGTGTGGTGCTATGGAAACGAACAAAGGGAAAAGTCGTTACCGGTAGTTCAAGTGCAGTGGCCGCTACATATTAGCAAGTTGGTCAAAGACTAAGACAAACTAGATTTGATTTACTATTAGCTATATAGCTATAATGTTTCCATATGCTAAAGATATAAAATGATGAGTGCAGGGGATGGAACATCTCAGACCGATAAATTTATAATGTCGATGTCAAAACCGAAATAGAAGCGAACCGATATGCTATGGCGCAAATAATTACCGGTCGTATCAGATAGTCTAACTTTCATCAAATCGTTACCGAAGTGACTGGGCTTTTGTAGAACATGTCAAAATGTTATTGATAACTAAGGACCATCAGGTGTGGCGACTAGCGTATCATTGGCTGCCATCGAGATATATATGTGATTTGGAGAATCAGGCCAATGACTGAGGAAATCCTACAGCTCAGATCGAAGCGCAAAATTAATATTATTCATATTGGGCTTTCAAAAATAGTTTTCATTTACCTTTCATTATCTATTCTGGCTTGTTTGCCTTCCGTTTTACCCTGACGGCGTCCTATAGGTCGTCTCATAACGGAATAATCGGGTGTTATCGACCGGGGTGGTGGCATTGCTAAACTGACTAATTGAAATGGCAATAAAACGGAATTAATAAGATCTTCTTGTTGTCTCATGCCTTTACAGTCGTCATGAAGGTCATCCAGATGTTGATAGGATGACTGTCCTCTAAAAACCCTATTATACCTTCACATTATTCTTTTTGTATTAATCAGAAGATGAATTGTACTTCAGGGTAACTTTGTGCAATCTTAATAAGAAATTGATTCCATTAGTCAGTTGTCTGCATAGAAAATCTGCTAACGATGCCGTTAAAATATAATCCAGTATATGCCCTAGATTAAAAGGAACCATTGTCGTTTATTGTTCATATTTCCAATTTAGGAGGGTACGGTTTTTATGACCTCTTGACGTCAATGAGGTGACAAAATCGTCGAATTCTTTTGTCATTTTTATTATGTGCGTTAGAAAATTTCTGGCCGAAGACATCACTAATCGGAATCGTAAACCTTAGTGTAGTCTGATGGCGCAGGATCCGGGCTTCACGGCAGACGCATTAAAATCTCCCATCTAGGTTCCCTCTATTTTTGCCGAGTAGCTGACGATATATGTATTTCTTTTAATGACTTATTGTAATTTGTTTAGTTGTGCACAATAGGGGGTCCGAACCAATCGTCGTCCCGAACGGCAGCAACTCATAATGCACTATTCCTTTCCAATCCCACCGGACATGTAGCATTACCACTTTTGGCGTCTATCTGGACTTGGCCACAGATTATGGTGCGCATTTTCATTTTTCCTAATTTGCACACCGACTGTCGTGTGTGATCCGCTTTTCATAAACCGTAAAGAATCACTTCAAGATTTCGTTGCATTTCTGTAGAGTTTCACAAATGGACATAGGGTCGAGTAACTTTTTTGTAGTTACCTTTCTTCAAATATCTTAAAACTCTTTAGTAATGAATTAATATAATAATTGATAATAATTGAATGTCTACTGTCTTAGCGAAAATTATGGCTACTCATGTGTCAGTCTCGCTCGACTTCCGCGAAGCTTTTCGGTAACCAATCGATCAGTACGAGAAGCATCTTTCACATAGAAACACAAGGAAAATGACACAGCCACGTTTGGTCTGTTCCTTCCGATAACGCAGCTTGACCATAAACAGCATATTTTTTTCACGGGCCTGGGCAGCATTTGTGCTTTTATCGTGCTAAAATTGTAAAATTTAATGAATTTGTAAAGAAATTTCGTTCATCTTAGAGGTTCTCTTTGTTTTGTGTAAAAAAAGACACTCCCACAGTTTTAGCACATCTCGTACTGCAAAGTCTCCAGTTCTAAAATAGCGCCTACGCCGGTCCGACGTGATTCGTATTAATTGAGACATGTAACTTCAAAGCCATCTAGAAAAATGGTCAAAACTTTTTCAGCCAGTATGGCTGAACGTCAACTGTAGTTTTCCTAACACTAGAAATAGGATTGGAAGGCTTCAGGCTTAAAATAAGCGACCTCAACAGGACACAAGTGGCGCTGCATGAAATTCAGGTGTACTGCAGTAACACATCTGGCTCTTATAGTGCTTTATGAAATCAAAAGATCAAGTAAGAACGATGCATCATGTCTAGTTCCGTTGGTTCGTGCTTGGCATCTATATCCTTGAAAGCTTTGAAGAGGCATCGTAAGGTTGGACAGAGTGACTTTTTCGAAAGGAAAATTTCTCTCTCAGATTCAGCTAAGTGGCTAATAACAATGGTTATTTTTTTAGATTAATGCTTCAGATACACGTTTGTTTAGAAGGCGGCAGATGCTCAGATAACCGGCGGGTTAGATAAAGTAGAATGCAATGCAAAATACACATATACATTTTACGGTTTATGATACGGCTGTCTGTAATTGTTCAGCAATTGGAATTAATATCCGTATTTCATTCCTATTGAACGCATATCCGCAAAAACCATTTTCGCATCAGACATGTGAGAAACCAAACTCAAGTGTGACTCCGATAACTGCGGCCGATAAGAGCAATCGCAAGATATGATAGATAAAAATCTCTTGATTTGGCTGTGAATATTTTAGAAAATCAACAGACTCTTGGGCTGAATGTAACATGCCCTATAGGGGCAGCAGCAGCAGCAGCAGCAGCAGCAGCAGCAGCGATAAAGAAACCATCTTTTTGTCACGATAATGCCAACAAGACAAATATGTCCTTGCAGAAACTAATTTGGTCCATTTGAATTAGAATTACATGAGTTCCGGTATAATAAAAAAAACTATTTGCAGATCTCACGCTCAGAATATTTCACTGCCGCTAAGTCGTGCATTACTTAAACTTATACGTAAATTTTATAGGATGATTGCATTTGTGTGCCAGCGATGCGCGAATAGGACCGAGTGTGCAACACACGATAATCTTATATTTGCCCACCCGCGAACAACGTTACTTCTCATAGTTATTAACTAACATCGAGAAAAACGTACACATATGGCAACTTCTCACACAATACAGCGGCAGTGACCACTAAAAAACGAATCATAGGACCAAGTCGATCAGCAACAGCCATAACTACAACGTAATACGGCGACCAAAGAAATTGCGCGAAAATTTTCCTTTTTCGCTCGTCATCAATTTTTGCCAGTGCTTACATTGTTATTAGTGTTACCGCTGTTTTGGGCACGATTTTTCTGCTAGCTGATTGTTATCTGCTCAGCTTCAGAGGTGGTAAGCACCCACACACATTTACACTAGTTCTTTCTCCTCTACGATCCCTAATATCGTTACCATTCAAGCTATACGAGTGAAATGACGATCTTTTCGTTCGTCCAGGTCAAATATTCTGCATTGGCCGAAGAAGCTATTTTTGGCGACGGCGTAGCTTCTCTGTTCAGTGTCAACATCCAGCACTGCTCCCTAAACGAACCAGCGGCAGGCAGCAATCAATAGCAGCTTCGAAGGCTGATCTCAAATAATCGATTAGGTCCTGTTGCAGCCGACGGGGCGCATCCGAGGCCTTATGCCATTCTCTGATGGCTACTGTTGAACCAACAGATTGTGTTGCCCTAAATGTGTGTATCTGTGTGGATGCATGTCTACACTACGGGAAATGATGCTAGAGCCATAGATACACATACGGGCGTATGCCCATGACAAGTAGTATGTTCCGTGATGCCTATGTTGCCTCTCCGTGTTTCAGTTCTCCGCACGCGAGACGAAAGGGGGTAAGGTAGACACAGTGCAGTAATACTCCTTGATAGCAGCGCACGTATTGATCCCGTATAACCCCAAAAATTATGCGTTTACCCTCGTCTACGTGGTCTTACTTTGCCCCCTTTCCCTTTTCCCCTCTCCTTCATATCTTTTTCTCCATGCGACTATGAATTTTATGAGCGTTATTATTGGTATAAGTATGATTGTTGTTATTAAGGAGTCGTTTGTTAGAATTTAATTTTCCCTTGCGGCTGATGCGGCATTGTCGTTCGCTTTCGTACGACGAAGGCGTAAAAAATAGTAAAAAAAAAAAAAAAAAAAGTGTACGCAGAGACATCAGAACCAGTAACGAATCAACGAGATTGTCACCCGAATCGAGCAACGAAACGTATAGACGGAACGTTTATTGTTTCATGACGCTCAGATATTCCCAAGTGAACATTAATGATATAGAATAGTGTTCATTAGCCGTCTTCGTTGCGATCGACATTATTTTGATCATTAGCCGTATGGTTGCTTTTATCACTGATATCTGGTGATACTGGTGATTATCACTGTTTATTTTCAACTATGATTCCGTTATCGTGTCCTAATATCGAAACATCTTTTACTGATCAGCAAAAACCCAGATATCACAATTCAGTATTTACTATATGAATACGATACAGTGTGCATTGTAATATACATTGCGTACGTGCCCTAAACTATGACGAGCTCTGTATATTTTAACTCTGATTTTAGTCGTGTGTCTTATATTATTCCTATCATCTCAATCTGAGATATTTAAACATAAAATTTAATCTTTTTTTTTTTTTTTTTTCTGTTCTAGAAGCTTAGATTTCGGGAGGAGCCTGGGGTGAAAATATCGTTCGTGGTACTGATAGATTGATATAGCATTATTTTGAATTTATATATATCTTATCTTTGTATTATATTTACTTTAAAATAACTGATATATATATCAAGGATTAGCTCCATGTCACGTTACCTTTGTCCCACACAACTTCTCCTACGAATGAACTTCCTCTGATATTCCGCAGCTTTGTTTGTTGTCAGTGTTTCTCGTCGATTAAAAAGTATCACATCGTTGCTTTTGAGTAACATTTAACTTCACTGTGGAACACGGTTAGCTGTGGATTGTACCCCGCGTAGCCCTAGAACGTAATACAGAATTTAATCCAGTGGGTTATTATCTGAATTATCTAATAAATATAGAGAACTTATGGGTAGTATAAGATAATTAATATTTATCCTATTAT
This sequence comes from Varroa destructor, assembly GCF_002443255.2. NCBI lineage: Eukaryota > Metazoa > Arthropoda > Arachnida > Mesostigmata > Varroidae > Varroa > Varroa destructor. The sequence goes on along the minus strand of NW_019211456.1, from coordinate 40,629,128 downwards.
TTTTGGGCTAATGAATGCAGGTCTTAAAAGGACATCCCCATAACCGTTTGTAGTTTCCTCTTCATATTTAAAACAGTCACAGATAGAACTACATCACGGCGTGAGAAGGACAGATTTAATTCAGTAAAGGAAACTGCTGTGTCATTCTGAACAGAAATAACATGTTCTTAAAACATTTTTGCTTTCTTATTAAAGTTCAGTCGTTAGTCACCATCATCTACTACTGACAATAGGCGCAGATCAGCTCAAATAGAAAATCTAAATTTCGTCGGCACCCCAAAGCTAAATATGTCCATCAACTCGATTCTACGTCATCCTTTTGGTAACTGATGTCGTGATAGGAGTTCCATGAACTTGCAGGACATAAAATTACTATTATTAATGATTGTCCGTTGGTCCTTACCGTTAGCGACACTGAGGGGCTGATCAGCTGAACTTAAAAACGAGGACAATTCGCATTTGTTAGGAGCGCAGAAAGAGTTTAGCGGACCTATTTTTTACGTTCGAGTGTTGTGCTTGAAAGATTCGATCGGGAGTGCGCTCATGTTTATATGCAATAACTCGTCGTATCATATTTGTGTTTTTACGGCTGTAATTGTTGCCAACGACATGTTTATACCCAAACGGTGTACGACGACTGTGTCGATCTAGTAAACTCTATTTACTCGAAGTATATTTTACGCACTTGACCCATAGAAAATTTCGGCCCATCCAAACAAGCAGTTAAGGTCTACATCTACATACCTTATTTAAAACGCTAAATGATTATAGTATGGCTAATGCTATTATCGCTTTAAATAAAATATTTTAATGATAATAGTACTAACACTTAGATCAAAGTAATAGCGCAAGTAGATGAGGTGTGGCGGCCTTAAACTGATATATTTTACTAAATATTTTCCTCATTTATCGATAAAATTGGCTTTTAAACTGTAAAGTGTCCCCGTTGGTCATAACTACCATTACACAGGCAATACGGACGGTCCCCATTATAAGCTCGAGCTCTATTTGTTGACGTCGAATAAAGCAATGAAGAATTGATTGCAAAATGAGATGACTCTTTTAATTGACATTTATCCATACACGGCTTAGGGCCGGTTGCATATAATGTTGGGTCATCTTTTGGCTGAAATGGTCATCAGACCATTTTCTTAGCTATATGAAAGCAGGGATTTGGTAGTAAATGCGCGGGAATTGTTAAAATGCCTGAATTTAGACTTGGAATAGAGCGCCCTGAAGATTGGTAAGATTTGAAAAAAATACTATATTTTGCAATTTTATTACGGTAAAGATGCAAGCGCTGTTCGGATCCATAAATAATTGCGCTGTTTATGATCCGGATGGGTTATTGGAAAAACGGCCCAAATAATGCTTTCACCGCTGTAGTCTTAAAAACTTATATATGAAAATGGTCCTCGTTTATACCGATTATGAAAAAAGTTGATGACATTATTGTAACAGTAGAGCAAGACCGGCATGTGAGTAGCCATGATATATACCAAACATCTGTCACCAAAAAGTTTTGTATAATTGGAAGCTTGACATTTGGGCGCCACACAAATTGACCCAAACGAATTTCCTTGATCGTATATCTATCTATCTTCCAAATTCTACAAAAACGTAACGAAATCGACTCGTTACATACAGCAAGAAAGCGCTAAAAGAAATTATGTCCCAGAAGTCCAGGCTGACGCCAAGGAAGGTAATGCGGTGTGTTTGGCGGAATTGAAGGAAAAGCGTACATTATGTGTATCTAGCGCTCGACAGAGCGAGCTACTTGAACATTTACTGTCAACAGCTGAGAAGATTGTAAAAATGCCATTGAAAAAGACTGACCGGGAAAAGTAAATAGGGAAGACGTCGTCTTCCCCCGTCACGACACCAGACCACAGATATTGTCGGCTACCCAAAAAATGGAAAGAACTAGAATCGGCAGGTTGAATGCATTCGCCGTATAGCCCGAATCAAACTGTTAAAAGTGTTAATGAGATATCAATGTGGGAGGATACAAGAATTACTTGTGACAATTTTGTACCCAGAACATATAGCGATGGGATTATGGTACTACCAGAAATGAGACACAGGGTCCTATTTAGCTTAGCAATATTATCTTGAACTATAAAATGTATCTGCTTTAATGTTGACTTAAAATGGTCAACACGTTTATCTAGACCCAATCTATCTAGCGTCATTTACATAGAACTAGAAGCGACACCACAGTGGCCAAGATCGTCCCATTGTTTACCACAACTGATTCAGATCTTCAATAGAGCCCCTAGAAACTATATATGCGGCACGAAATATGCATTTTAAATGATGAAATCTATGAGAATTATGTGGTCCCTTCTGTCTGTGGCGTTGCTTTTATCACAGGCAATTTCCGTTGCTATAACAATAGTAGTTGTAATACCTTCACTCGATAAATTTCTATTTATCAGCATTTTGACTTGACGCTTCATTTACTATTGTGTAAAAAATCTAAATACAACTTTCATTGCTTAACGAATAAAACAACTTCGTGCAAATCGCATTGCTCAAAGTAGACCACAGTCACTCGCTTTGGGCTGTACAAAGCTGATTTTTACAGAAATTATGTACACACGAGGCACATCGTCGCATCTCTGGGTCTGTTCTGTACTTGGCAAAATAGCTGCATCTTTCAATCCAGCCTGCGTTTGTGTAGCACAGCAAAGTAGGTCAGAAAACCGACCTCATTTCATAGATCGTTATTTCTCCCGAGTTTCTTTTACCCCCTACCTGGATTATTACGGTGTGTCTGCGCTTTAACTCGCTTAGCTACATAATAAAATTATAACCACAACCGCGGCTGATAACCACTATGATATCGTGGACGTTGGCACGTGGTTCGAAAATGATACGAAAGTGTTTTATCTTGAATGTTTCACTTGAGACCTTTGCTAATTCATACAAGCGTCGGCCCCTTTCATTGCAATTATAGTACAACCCGCGCCTCTAGGTAGGGCCATTGGGCGTGTAAGGTAGCACAGAATTATTCTTTTTTCCTGTAAAATATCGTTTACGCGTTATGTGAGCATTTATCGATCTTATCAGGGACTAATCAATGAACAGGTGATCACGAGCAGTCGTGTGTCTTCATATACAGTAATGATATAAATATCCTTTTTCTGTATATATTGTTAGAAAGGTCCATCATCGTAACTATAGCGCAAAGATAATAATATGTAAACAATCTGGCCATATTCCAGACATTGAACCCGCAACCGCAACGCCAGCTTGTTGCGCCAGCGCAGATGGCGATAAGCTCTTCCGTTGTGCTCATTCTAATGCTGAATGGAACCATGCACGACTCAGGGATCCGTCCACAGACCGAACACGCCATTGTTAACGCGTCGTCATTACTGCCGCTGTTGTCGTCGAGTGCTGTTCCACTATGAATTCTGTTAGGACTAACATCGATCGGCGTCAATACCACAAACATTACGATCTCTCCTTAGCTGTGCATTTCGAATTAAAAAAAGAGCAGACGACGAGTCGTTGTGCGCGCTATTTTAAAAGTTCGCCGAGGCCTACTTAGTAGCCTAGCAGATGTACTTTCATTATCGTACTATTATGATCGTATGTTTACTGCTACACCGAAACACGAGAAAAATCATAATAACCAATTCCTTAAGCCGGTCCAGTGGTTTTCTTATTCCAGACTATTCCGTTACTTGCATTTGTTGGCTTTACGGTTCTATTAAAATTCTGGAAAATCGGTACTTATTTTAATAGACAGATGGTGGGTGGAACACGCTTACGGGAAGCTATGCGATTCACGGCGAATGCGTACCGCAAAGCGTTGAAAAAGGCCTTAAAAATTGCCATTGTCCGTTGTTATATACATTTACCACTATTATTATTATTATTATTATAGATACGAATGGCAATAGTGCGCCAAAAAGGATTTGAAAATGCGGCCAAATCCCATCCATCTCCATGAAAGGCTGATTCACTCTCAGTAATTTCGGTTTGCCCGATGTACTCCGGTTGTTGAAGAGGTCAATAGATATAAAACAATTGGCTTGTTTATCCTGAAATAAGACTTAATAGTAGCGTATCGAATGCCGAATTTTAGCAATAAAGAACGTTAGAGGTATCGAAAATGAACACGTGAACACGTACTGTTATCGAGACGACGTGAACAAAGCACCGACCCCGCGTTTCTCACGCGATTCATACCATTTGAAGGCAGAATTTTACGGTACTGAAATCCTACCATAGCGGTGTTCTGGAAATGGTTAGACGCAAGTTCTTCTATAACAACACAGAATATAGCATACAAAGGTAGCGGTATGCTTGGCAATAAATTACGTATTCTCGGTCGAATGATTATGGAACTTGCCAAAGTTAGCTACTATAGCTTACTTCAGCCCCCTGTAATACTAAAGGCTTGAAGAGTATGCCACTTTGGAAGCAGTTGGGAAATGTAATTTGGAATACAACTATCAGCAGAATCCGCGTGTTGAATAAACCCTACACTTATGGCAAATTTCGAAGCGTAAATTGTAACAGAAATGTAACTGGGAGAAAAACGACAATCGTTCGTTTTGGCTAAAGTACTCATTGTGTAGCTTTGGCGGTCTAAAGTGACATGTGTAAAAAGTCTGACTGTTTAGAATTGGCAAAATTAATAACGAACATATAGTAAAACTCGCTGTAAATAGAGTAAAATACATAACGTAACAAACAGAGAGAAGTAGGATACAGTGAACATAGATAAGCCCTATTCAAATACTTATGTGCACTATAACGCGTCTAAATAAACCTAGTTTGTTTGGGCACTATCCGAACGACTGCAAATTTCGTTTAGGTAGAAATGCGTGTTGAAAGCAATGCTCCACGGCAGTGTCAACGTGAACTCGAAACGATCATCCATAGGCTAGATCGCACAGCCTGGTTGGCCTAAGGATTTTGTTTCGAGTAACACTTCAATTGCCATTGGTTAGTTGCTGACTTCTGTGACAATTACGACTGGCATATTGCCGAAATGCTGAAGTTTGAAGTTGAACAAACATTTTCAATACAATATGGCTCCGAATTGGATCGAGCCCGTACGTACAAACATAAAACCTGTGAGATCACAGTTCGTCTAAGCGCATTGGTGAAAAGGTTGCCTCTAATCCAATCAGAGATACTAGCATCATATCGTAGGTAGTTTCATAATATCGTCGATATGATATATTGCAACATTCACAAATAAACCTGTTGATTAGGTTGTACTATGCTTCCGTTCCGCAAAAAAATATGGTCAATACGTGTGTTGCATATCTAATGACTAGGTAGCTCATTGATTGCTCAGGCCTATTTTAAATAACCTGCACTATTTCCGGAACTCCCAAATAAGGAGTGGTATATCAGGCGCCTGGTAGTAAATGAGCTCCCGCATCGTGGTGGGGCGGAAGCCCACACGCTGTTTAACCGAACAAGGCTTGGCTCCATCCAGTGTTGATAAACAGCTTGCTGGCAGGTTATTTCAGTAAAAATGTAGACCGTTGAAAGCCGTTGGCTTCACTTGCACATCAAATAGCCCGAGTGTAATCTTTGCTGAGAGATCTACAGATAGGTAATCGATGGAACTGGCGCGCTAAGCAGCACTTCTTTTGTTATGCGTCCCAACCATTTTAAGCTTAGTGTTAATATAACGTCCAGTAATGTAGATTTATATACATACTGTCGAATCTGTCCGTGCCAGTTGTCCTCTCCGTCAGATTTTCCATAGTTTTACCTAACCTAACCCTATGCCAGTAACGTTGATGGAAAAAGTGGTTAAGCGTTCTGATGCGATTGCGGCTCTCTATAACAAGATCATCTGCGTACATTATGACGCTCGCTAGCAGATACCTATTTCACTGTGGAGGGTCTATTAGGAGAAAAGGAAACAGTTAAGGATTGAGATTGTCGTCCTGGCTGAGGCTTTCTTGTAAATCAATGGGTATAAATAAATATCATCGGGTACCAGATCATACATTATTTTGTCGATAGGGTAAGGTTAATTTTCTTAAACAGCTTCATCCTTTTCAAGTATTGCCTCAGACTCATTCACTACAACATAAAAAATCGAGTTCTGTTAACCTACACATTCCTCTAAAGACAAGTGTGGCGCGTGTATTCAATTTTTTCCTATTACTATTCGCTTATAAGTCCTGTCGTGTCCTATCTGTGTAAACGGGCCTTCAAGCCCCATACGTGGAACACGTGATAAACAGGACTCATTTACCCCATCCTGTTTATCCTAGGGCGGTAGTACCAGCAACAGATGATCGGTGCTAAGAGTAATGCTCAATGAAAAAACTGCTGAGAATTGTGTATTGTTGGCAGCAGTAATAGGATTAGTGACTGTTATCATCGCTGGGCAAGCCATCACCATAGGGGCAAGGCTAACTGTTCCGGCCACCGCCGCCACCGGACAAGTACAATTCAGGAGCCAATGAACAATCGTCAGCAACGGTATCAAGGATGGCCTAGATAATCAATCAGAGATACGTCAACGGATGTATGAACAGCAGTGAATTAAAACTAAAGACAAAGTTCAACAGAAGGTAGCGAAAAAAAGCAGTCAACGTATATGGACCATTATAGACCAGTGGTGATCCGAAAAGGTGATGGTGATGAAGGCGGATGGTGCCGTGGCAGTCTGAACGCACGATATTTCAGACACGCACTCACGCACATATAGTGATAATGGCGATCACTGTTAGGATGACAATGAAGTTACCAAATCAAGCGCGAATATTCTTTTTGCTTTTAACGTTTGTTAACGGTAGTGTGCAGTCACAACGGGGGTATCGATAACGAGATCTTTTATGCTTAAATGTGGATCACGATATTGTCATGACTGCAAGCCTTAATAGGACAGCCATCACAGCGTGAAAAGCCTGAAAGCAACGTTGCCTGTACGCACATAGTCATAGACATGATATTACGAATCTAACCGATAAAATAATGGTAGCTTTTTGTACATGAGTGTATGCAGCGTATCAACAGTAAACACAAAATTTGCCCATTAGCCCTAACCGCTCATTTATTATGACTACTATATGCCGTCGTCGTCGTCGTCGTCGGCGTCGGCGTCGGCGTCATCATAATCGAGGCACAATGATTATTAACTGGCACAGTGGTAAACCAAGAACTAAAAAACATTAGAGATCGAGTATAAAATAAAAAGGTGAAAATATAAGACGACCTCTAGTTTGCCAAGCTGTCTAGCGAGAATGACGAGAATGAAATACCCAGTGCACTTTACCTCGACTTATCGCTCTTCATGACCGGTCCAGTTTTAACGAGATACGCTACGAATTTTCTTTCTGGGTGGATTTTCTGCGAACTTGCTCAGTTCATCCCCACTTCACTAGGCTTGTTTCTGAAGGCAAACAAAAAGCCAGCGACGACGCAGTCCGCCGCTCACCACTTCGTCGATACGATTTAATCATTTATAATAGCAATCAATTGTTGTCACTAGATCTATTCAACTGCCCACAAAATATCTTGGTCGCTATAGGAAAGATGGGACGTGAAGAATCTCGGACGCACGTTTTAGTTACATCTAAATAGGTAGCGAACCACGATGAGACGATACAGATTGGGTCGCTAAATGAGTTACGCACTGAACAACTTGGGATACGGCTATAACACACAGAGGAAGACGAAAACATACACAATGAAAATGGGTGTCATTTGAAGCGTCAACGCCCACCAAGAGAACTCAATGATTATACGAACGCTGTACAACAACGAAGCGGTCGTCGAATGATGTTTACTAACCCATTTCTCAATTCTTGTTGATCCGCTTCGACTAGAAAACTGGTCTACCTGCTTTTGGTGCGTGCTTTTCAACGTACTGATATCCGCTATCTGAGGAACGGGACTCTTTCTCCATTAAGAAATGAGATGAAAGCAGAATTTTGGTATAATCGGAACCGACAACCATTATATGAGAAAAAAGCTAACACAAACCTATTAGTTGTGGCCTTTGAGCCTATACGTAAGGAAGCCCTTATGTGGCTTCTACCTAATCTTCCACGCGTAAATGCTGGCAGAATCTTGGCAGCGATGAATTGATTAACTAAAAAGAAAAATAGCCTTTGTATATCTTTATATATATTAAAAAGTAGCTCGATTCATATCGTATTCGCGGTGGCTTATCGTTGAAAAAAATCCTGGCTTAAACTTGAAGAAAAGTCATAAGCTTGACTTAAAAGCATCAGTCGTAAAGAGAGGTAAGAAGTGTACCGGCTATTTAAGTCAAACGAACGAATGAACCGTTCGTAGAATTGATACTTTCTTTGAAATCTATGTATATATCTGTCTATATCCTTTCTTAGTGTTACATTTATGGAGTTTTTTTTTTATTAGGTCTCGAAAGCAATGCGTTTATTTGCAGCAAGTATTCAGAATGTTAACGTAACCATTCTATCTTGTCAGGTTTTATCGAGAGATTCGCTGAACCGTATCCCATCCTTAATGCTAGAACTTATTGCTACGATACGAAAAGGCCTGCTACAACTAGAAACGATATTGGGCATCCTTCCAAAGTGTTCATATTTAAAAACGAGGCTATAAAAAGAAGCAGATATTGTACGCTAATTTAGGATTATCGTGCTGCCTATCTATACGGCAAGACGAAAGAGCTTAAACGGAACTTGCTATTCGAACCGTATCCTAAAATAGGACCAAAAAAAACACCAACGAAACCTTGGATGATCTCAATATCGACAGGCGTAAAGCTCTCATAGAAATCTGCTCTAAATAGATCTTTTGCATACGTGTGATCATTTAAAGATAGTCTAAAGAGCAACAGAGAAACTGATAGACGTAAGGGGGAGCTGTCAATTAAACTATTACCAGTTATGCAAATCTCGTCTTACCGGTCCTGTTAACGATGCGAGCTCTCTCTCTCTCTCTCTCTCTCTCTCTCTCTCTCTCTCTCTCTGTTGCAACGATTAGTTGACAAAAAGTGTCGAGGCCTACTCGAAATCATTGCTAAATGCGAAAGCATTTAGTAATTAGTAACTTTCTGGCTTAATAGCCATCAAATCCCTTTCAGCTTGTAGAAAATTCTCTGTCCTACATAAAATTACTCTATCGATTACTTCTATCGAAACCGTTCGGCCTTCTAATTCGTGAAGGGACATCTCGTCCAGATGGGTTTTTTGCTCTCAGATGCTCTTCGTTCACGCTACCACCTCCTCGTACCGTTAAATATCGTATCGAAGTTACGTGTCAAATATGTGCTTTGTACGTGTTGCGTTGTAACGAAGGGCTCTTTGTAACACACTGCCTATGTGGTTCTCTCTCTTTTCGACCCGTTATAATTGTAAGTGTTTCTTTTTTAGGTCACGGCAATACATTGATGAACAGTGTCTGGTGTAATTTTGCGGTCTAGTAGAGAAATAAGTGCGGCTTAGTGAAAAGCATCTGCAGTCTTTGGGCACAGTTTGTAATTTAATATACACCATTTTGTCTTGAAGCTATAGTAATGATATTTAGTCCCAGTATAACCTTTGGATATATATATATATACATATTCGGACAATGGAAAAGGGAATCAGAACGTCACAAAAAAACTAATGTAATCTTAGCACGGTCGTGTATTTAGCGTGTCGAATAAGAATATCGCGAGCTGAATTCAGCTCGTGCCACCATAAAATAGAAAATTATAAATCGTACTTTAAATGTAATCCTGTCAGTTCACTATCCATGTCTCTAAAAGACAGAATGCTGTCTTAGATACGCTTACGCAGGTTAGCTAAAACAGCCTCGATAGTGATTGACTGACTAACTTCAATAAATGCTATAGTAATGCTGTTGGTACCGTCGTCGTACGCTCGATTCGCTGAAGGCCACCGCGTTCATCTGAACCACCACGAAGAAGAAAATCGTTACGGAAGAAAGGTGTAGTCGTGTCCGGAAAAACAAAACGCAAATTCCGAGATAAACATATGATAAGAATAGAAGGTGTATTGGTATTGGCGTATCAGCCGCTGACTGCTTATGTTAGCATAAAACTTAGATTCATAGATTTATGCTCATAGTTCACACTTGAATCTTTGCTCTTCCAGCAAAGGCAAGGGTTGCTTTGTCTAGCTTCAGCTAGAACTGGTGTGAGAAGTTACCATAACCTCAATTCATTTCTGGTTCGCCGCCTCTGCCACAGTATCGCTACGGATAAGCTGTCGTCATTGTTGAATACCATCGAACGCGATGTTTCAGGCCGCAGACGGAGACTGCATACTACAGGTTTCATGCTGTATGTTCTTCTACAGGAATGCACATACTTGTGAGAAACTGTGATTACTCGCCGATCCAACAACAAGCACAATATAATTACAGTAACAACCCAACTATTAAGAGCAGGTGGGCCAGAAAGCAGAATAGCATTGCAGGTAAGAGGCGTTGCATGCCCTACTCTTACCTAGAAAAATGTTAGCCTAACAAAAACTCTTTGCGGTTGAGGAATCAACACTGTGAGCCTAACGTTCATCATCTTTGATGAAATACTGTTTCCGTTGCTCCTCGCGGCCACACCCTAACTATCATTGATTAATTAGTCACCCAGTGGGTAAGAACAGATATTAAATATGGTTGGTCATAAGAAACTCGGTTGGGGATCCAGGAACCAAGGCTGGTCAGGCAGGCCATCTTTTTAAAGCGTAGCCTTAATGGGTCCTTAGTTGATGAAAATGATATTGTAAGATAGAGTAAAGTTAAGCTCATTACAAGTTGATCATTACTGAAAGGTAATTGTCGTTATTTTGATTAAAAAAAAAGAATAGAAGAAAACTTTTCTAGATCATAGTTTATGAGCTGACGAATAATTTAGCAACTAGAGCAGACTCTCAGAGGAAAGTATCGGGACAGCCGACAGTTGAGTCTTGGAAATGGCACAAATCTCAGGTTTACAGGTAGTAAACGACCACTGACATTTATTCCGAACAAAACCCTCATCGAAAAAACGTGCGTCACTTGACAACTCGTGTTAGGGAAATCTGGTGAGATCTCCCTAACACGAGTTGCTCAACCCTCGGCACTTATGTGAAAGGTTGAAATAGCCAATATGGCCGCTAAGTTAGCTTATATAACTCTAGGTTGAACATATTCTAAACCCAGTTATAAACATATATCGGCTTCAAATCAATAACTCCAAATCAAATAATAATATCAATAATAATAATAACAAAAATCACCAGTGGCAAAGCTACTCTTATATCTGTCTCCCTGACTTTGAAACTGAAAATGAAAGGCAAACTTTTGAACGTAGAAATACTTACTACATAGAAACTAAAACGTTTGGGTAGGTGAACTCTGATTTCGGTCTGTCCGAGTAAGTGTCAATTAATTGTCCCTGCTAGTGAACCGTACTGGTATGCTATATGTCTAGCGTTTCCTGTCACCTTTTGAATCCTCTGCTTAATACTGCTAAGCGACGCTTAAGCCAAAACTTACATACAGAACGTAAGTTTAATTTTCGATACAACGTAATTTTGGTCAGCAAGTTTCCATATATGTTTTCCAGATATCTTAAAATAGCATCTACTCTACTACAGATATCGTTCGTGTTGACGAGACCCAATTCCTAAATATAAGTAGTAATGACTCAATGTAATGAAGCCACCTGCCGGAGTATTTTAATTTACAACAGCATGGCCATAAATTATAACAGTGCGGCTAACGTCCGGTTTACATGTCGGCAGCGTATGATAACCCACAGAGCACAAGTTTTAATCATCGTGAAGGCCCGCTTGCTCCTAAGAAAAATTGCGGCCTGGCTGTACCTGAGGCCAATTTTAACACGTTATTACCAAAAGAATAGCAAAAATCCGAGAACATTTGACACAAAAGGTAAACAAATTAAAAAAATAAAATAAAAACGTAATCATAAAAAAGGAAACTTCGTTGCCCGTAATGAAAGTGTCTACAGGGTAACGATGAGCCCGATATTAGCTGACGGGGCTTCTCGGATTATAGGCTCGAAACAGGGCAGAGCGACGGCCAGCGACGCCGAAGACTTGAAAATCTAATACGCGCCTCGAGGATGAAATATATCTAGTCGTACAAAAGCATATGCGTAGCAACGGATCGAAGCAATGGGCCGAACGGTGCTGCCGGTATTAGTTGAAATCATAATGCTCTACAACGGTTGTAATTGTGATAAAGAAAAAAAAAAAAGAAGCGATCACTGCTCCTCCTTTTCTGCTCATTATCGTAGCGCACCATAATGAAAGTTCCTTCAGTTGTCGTAAAAGTGCCAACGCCATAGACCTAGCTGTCTCCGTTGTGGCTTGGGCGGATATTCGACTTCATTTGACAACGCTTGAAGTCTGTATGAATGGGTTGCACTTTTTGCCGCTACCGGCGCAGTCGCACTTCTCGTTTCGCTCGCGCTTCTATAGGAATGAGTCGTTGGTGCCATTTAGCTTCGACGGCCGCTGAAAATGAATGATAACGTTCTTCAAAATCTCCTATCTTTCCCGCCTACCCTCCCTAGAACAAGTTGCGGCAGAAGTGATATAGCAATGGGAACGCGGGAAGCAGAATGAAGCACCCAAATTCTGCTTCGTTCTCACAGCACATCTTTTTTCTGCTACTGCCAGTGTGAGTTATGTACGTATTATTTCGATCGCTTGCTGGGACCCAGCGCCTGCAACGGCAGCTGGGGCTGTCGAAGGGCCGATTGTCCAGCCCAGCAGTGAAGTAGCGATGCAGGTGTATAACGAAAGAGTAGTGGAGCTTCTTTAACACTGGCAATCATAACGCAATAATGGAATAGCCAGGTGAAGCCAGTAATGAATTAAGGTAGTTAATCAGTAGGCGATGAGCCTAGAAGTGGCCTTCGCGACGCATGCTTGCTGAAACAACATCTTTGGAAATTTTCTCTTCATAAAAATGTAAATGACGTACAAACATTTTCATAGCTATTTTCATAATAGCTAGGTAGAGTTGCGAGGCAGTAAGGACATTATACACTCAATCAATGATTTATTATTAGTTCTAGGTATAGAGCCAAGCGATCAGATATCAGGAAGTAAACCTAAGTATCAGACGGAATAAATTAGCGCTTGAAGCGACTGGTATCTTGACAGATGCCTCTGATGCAATCTTTGACGCGGTTTCGAACAGAGAACTAAAAATCTTTACTTTGTTGAAGGCGGATTCATCAGTAAGAATTTTCGACATACGTGTTCTCGTCTGCTGTGTGAAGTTCCTGACTAACTTCAGCTTTCAGTAAATCATTGTGAATAAGTAACAACAAAGATTTTTGAGACATGGTTGCAAAACGCTTAGAAATTTACAACATACTCCGTTCCATTAGAAGGCCGACTTGCAAGAGATCCGTTCCTTTCTCTTGCAGAAGCAGATTAACAACTCTATTGAAGAATCATTAAAACTACCGTAATAAATAATGTAATCGGGGCTTCATCTGAAAACAATTCTTCCGAAGTAGTTGATATCATCAGGAAAAACTACGCTTGTCTTACTTGGGCCGATGTTGTGCATAGAGGCACTCCCCTAAAAAGAAATTGTATAATAGTCTTATCGGTAGGCCACCTGTGATTAAACTTCTGCACTGCTAGTGTCGTCTCCTGTCCTGTACATTTAAGCAGCATTTAATTGGCTGTATAGGCAGCTGCTGCTGATTGGGCTTCAGAATTCGTGGTTCGGTCACTTCATCAGATATTTTCGGCCAAGGGTTTTGTAGCTATAGCCAAGTCGTGAAGGATTGGGTCGACAATCAGAGACTGACAATATATCAACGAAGGCTCTAACCGAGTCCAAATTAGTAGGTATCCATTATTTGATCTTTTGCCCATAAATTCATCTGTTTGTACTTGCCCGCCAGTGTGACTCGCTCGGTAGCATTGTAATATTCTCATACGACAAGCGGATTACTATTTCATAATGCGTACATCTGATTCGTTGGATAAGTGTAATGCAAAGTGGTTTGTCGTTCACATCAATAAATTGCAGTTAAAATACTCGACTATTAACAACACCTCCGACAAATATAGGTAAAGGTAGTATCCCCCATAACGAAATGGATTTAAGGCGTCGCGCGGGTAAGCTACAAGGTCAAGCACAAATGAAAATGCAACAGCGCCCGCTCTGAAGAAAGGTCTGCCAAAGGGAGAGGTATAAAAGTTGACGGTGGTGGCAAGCAGCGGTCAGAAGTGACATCAGCCTGTCATAGTAGCCGCAGACAGAACATCGCACATAGGAAAATTCTGTTGCCATTGAAGAAGCACAAACTCTAAGTCTAAAAAGACGCTGAGTCAGCCTTTAATTAGTCGCTATGGTGAGCTATTACGGGAGGCTGAAACAGCGAGCGCGAGAACAAGAAAGCTTTACCGTAAACTGTAGCTCTATGGTATCAGAAGTGAGAACTCGCAGAGTTTCTAGTTCGAAGTGCATTAGAAGAAGTGTTTTGGACATCACTAGCAAGTTCTTTGCGTTCACATGTATAAAATTAGCGAAACATGTTTGACGAGTGGATTGGATGGAGGAGTAGACAGAGACATTCTAAGTAAAAACATTTTGAGGATGTAGTAAAAACAATGCCAAAGTAACACACGAAAGGTAGTAATGCCTTGGGGATAATAAAGTTGAGTCCTCTACAAGTTCTTTTGTTATGTTTCGAAGTTACCAAGCCTTTGTATGGATATGTTTTTATCGGGTCCACTTGTGAAAAATTTCCGCTAGGCATAACACAGATTCTTTGATCTATTTCAGAGTATTTTTGTGACGCTTGTTTTCGCTGTATCAATGGTAGTACTGTGCACCGCAGGACACTTCCGTGGCGGAGGAGGTGGCCAGGAAGGCTATGAAAATTATGGCCCGCCTCAACCATACCAGTTTGGATACACTTCACAGGATGCTGAAGGAACCCATGGCCACAGCCAGAGCTCGGACGGTAGGAGAGTGCAGGGCCATTATGTGATACAGTTGGCCGACGGACGGAGTCGTAAGGTTGAGTATCACGCCGACGAAACCGGATTCCATGCGAAGGTGGTAACCAACGAACTCGGAACAGAATCGAAGGATGCTGCCGATGCCATCTACCAGTCGTCGGCTCTCACTGGTGAACAGGCCGCATTGCAGTACGGAGCGGGACCTAGAGCCTCGTTTGGAAGTGGACACCATGGAGGACGACCTTATTCGGGTCAGACTAAGTGGTAGATCAACTCGACGGCAAGGCACTTATAGCAGACAACTGCAAGATAACCAAGAATGACTATCTGTATATAGGTTTTACCTAAGCTGCTATTTATTATAGTTTCTTTCTTAAAATAAACTGTGCTTTACGTATCTTTCTACTTGTGTGTCTTCATGTTTGTATGCTAGAATTAACAACGATTACAGATATTCATAACTTCGATCGGTTAACAACAGCCATTGCTGAAGTAGACTACTAGTAATGAGTAAAACTTAATTAACTTTATGTAAAAGTGATCATGTTTACATACGCGTCAGTTCAATACTCTTATCGATTATAAAATAATTTGTCGAATTCAGGACGATACCTTTATGGATGTTTATTTAGTCAATGTACGCCTTATACATACACATGAGAGCCAAAAATAAATATAGATACATGGCACGAAGTGCCATCGGTGCGTGGCCACGCGAGAGGCTAACAAAAATCAATACTCTTGGTTATTTTTGTATATGGAAATAATATTGTCGCTTAAGGCTAAATTGAGCAGTCAAATTATGTACTACCTTTATTAGGTAAACCAAGGCTATAAATGGTTGGAGATAGATTTATATCAGTCAAGAGACAAAGTTGATACAATCGCTTTATTACATAAAAGACGAATAAGCATCAGAACCTCTTGACCAGAAATATCTGTACTTGTTAAAATATCAGTCATCAACAACATAATCAATATCAAAAATCTGAAGCGTCGTATAAATTTCTGTCGGATCGCCAATTGTCAGTCATCAGACATCCATCGCAAGCATTAAACAAAGATGTACTCCTGACAAATAAATAGATATATACATACGGTCAATGAAACAGACTGATATGGCGAGCTAATGTCTGTCCTCTATTTCATCAGGATCAAGAAGAGTTTTTGTGGTTTCAACAAATAATGCAGGAGACACCATTTTTTTTTCTAGGGGCGAATTAAAGGGTAAATTGCGAAGAGATGTGATTGTGATATTTTGGAAAATATGAAAGTTTATGCCCCGCGAACGTTTGTATTTATTTCAATATGATTAGAACGCTGAGAAATGGTTTCGGTGTTGCGATATTGGTGTAGTAACTTTTCAATAAAAAGGATACGTTAGGTGCAAGCAAAACTCATTCGTATTAGTACATACATCGAGAATATTGATTAATTTTCTACTCCCTAAATAAATTCAACATAATGTTAAATAACACCACATGTGCTAATAAGATCGCGATGCTTAATAACGTTTTATGTATGTTTTCGTTTGTTGTTGTAAAAAGTTTTTTCAGTTTAACTACATTGAAACTTTGGCTATTTTAACAAAGACGGAAACATATACCAATTGATTTATCATTATTATTACTCATCCTTCTTAATTAGTTGATATCTTTAGTCGATCATTGTTTTACGGCATTGTATTGTATATACAACATTATTCACACCATCATATCACAGTTGTGAGGTGCGAGCGTGTACAACATAGTCAACGACTTCATACACCCTTTTTGGCTGAAAAATATGCCTCCGTCTTATAAGCATCGCACTCACGACAGCGAAGCCGGTCTGCTACCGCAGTACAGCGACTGACACACCATAAAGGAGGGGGTAGAAGAAAGTCAAAGTATCGACCACGGGGCATTTTTCTCTGTCATACGAAATGAGAGGAGGGCCGGATGGTTATAGGGTTCTCTTATGCGTGCTAAGCAAAGCACAGCCCGTCTCGGCTTGTAGCGTGAAGCCTGGTTACGCGCTGTGTCGAGCGTCAACACATTGAGAATGTCTGCCAGCTTTTCCATCGTGAGGTTGTTTTAGGCCTTGGAAATATCGCGGCTCAGTGCAGGATCATATTCTCTAAGCACATCTTAAATATCCATAACTGATAGTGTGGTTTGTAAAGATGCACACGTAGGCGGTGTAGTGTAGACATAATCATATGGCTTCATTTCATGCATAGGATTAGCACCGGATAAGGACTTTCCTCCATCAGGTTTCCTCCTAGTGCATTTAACGTTTCGGTTATAGTCTTTAAGCTCTTTAGAAGTGATTTGATCTGTTTAACTGTAATCTGTTTCACTCTCTGGAAGGGGAGCCTGCTTGCAAAAACTTGGCACTTCGTTTACTTGAGCCCTGTCTCGTTTGTTAAGGCTGCTAAATCTTGAATGGCAATAAATGCTGTACGCCGACTCCATAAAGAGTAACGTGTTAATTCAAACACAGGCGCGACTATCGTCCGTCGATTTGGCTTACAAAACTGCACCAAATGCCTTTTCCGTGTTTAACTTAACGGGCAGTAGTAGCCTGCTACATTAGAAGGCTTCGATAATGTGGTCCGCATCCTACCTCGTGAGCCTCAGGTGTCCCTTCATGCTACCTTAACTGCTGTACTCTGTTCTGTTTGGCTACAAGCACTAAATTCAAGGAACCCATTTTACTGTTTCAATGCGAACAGGCGGAGGCCAAACTGAATCGGCGGAAGCCCCGATATGGACCCTCATCACAAAATGTCAACCCCGTTAGCATACACTACTGCAATAGCAGAGTGGCAAAAAGCTAAAAGGTTCTTCTCATTTGCTGTGAAACAAAACGAATTTATTTAAAAAACTCGAATTTTCACAAATCTTCAAAGTACTAAGCAAAATTAAGGTGTAGTGTAGGAATCGTTCTTAAATAATTAGACGTCCATACAAGACATTATTATGATTTATTAAATTATAATGTTCGTGTAATAATAATAATAATATGTAAATCACATAATATGTATAGATCCCTATTTTTACACAAACGTCAGTTTCTAACTAAAATGCAGGTTATGAGAGTTAACTTATTAGTTGATACTCCATAAATTTATTCTCTACTCATAGTTTTTTGCAACTTCGGTTCTGTATAAAAAACGTATATATACATACGTTTTTATTTCAAAAAGCCTGTAAGTGAAACAATAATAAAATAAGGACCACTACATACTATTGAGCTATAAATGTTTTAAGCTACGAAAAAAATTTTTTCCAAATCAACATTAATCCCTATAATAAGATAAGGTAGTACATTGAGATTGACTGTATATTGATTATATGTAAATAGCAAAACAATGCTCTCTTTTTTAATAGCTTACAGTCTCCTTTAGAAAGAACTTTGCCATCGGACCTGTTAGATTTAATGTTAGCCTAGCATTGCTATACTCTGTAATGAGAATTCGCATCATAAAATATATCTTGTCACGGTTAACTGTGGTAACTATGGGACTAATGTACTTTTAGAAAGACGGCGGCTGTTGATTTCTAAAAAACATAAATTTCAAACTAGATCAACTCCCGAATCATTCCTACCTATCAGCAGAGAACCAACTGCAAGCATATTCTTCACGTTATACGTGTACAGTGTACTTAGCGTGCCTTCTGCGCGTTCATATACGGCGTATAAGTCTTTAGCCAGATAAAATAAAGTTATCCGGAATATAGATATTCTACAAATATGCTATACAAATAAAAAAAAAAATACAAGGTAGCAAAAGACAAAATAGCAATAGTATTAGAAATATTAATCGGTTCTGCTGCAAATATCAAATAAATATAGTCTCGTCGGGTATCTCTGTTTAGAGAATTGAGATGTATGAACCTGTCGGAATATTTTACAAAACAAAAAAAAACACTCAAGAGTATAATATACAAACGTTTGGTTGTATGTAGACGTACCGAATATCAAAATGCAAAAAAAAAAGACTACAATCGGTAATCTAAGCAAAAGACTATGAAGAGGTTAAATTAAAAAGGGAAACCTGGAGCCATTTCATAGCCACTAGAATGTATGTTTTTCGTAGTGATCCTAACCGACAGGGTGACGTTAAAATAGCCATAATTATAAGGGTAAAAAAAATCTACCGTTAGTAAATAGGACTTCAGTTCCATCTGTGAGAAGGAGTATCGGATATCGATAAATATATAGTGCTTCTTGCTCGATAGTTAAGCAAACGTTCGATTAACTTGGATAAGTAGAAAAAGACTTCGAAGCTCCTTTAGTTAAACGAGTATGAGCTTAATAACCTCTGTGCTCCAAGTTTTATATCAATAACCAGGCCAGCGATAAATACAACATAGGACAAACGCAGCACCAAATTGTCCATTTTCTCATAATTAGCTCGTCGCTTGACTAAATACGTATAGAAATCGGCGGAAATGTAAAACAATTTTATATTAAGCAGAAAAGTGTTGAAGACAGTTGAACAGTTGAAGACGGAAAACTCAAGTGGTTACGATTCCTTAGACAGTATCTAACTGCCATCATTCAAAACTCTGTCTCGTACCATATACTAATGATACGTAACGCCACCATCATTAAACATAAGTAAATAAGGAATATAAACAAAAAAAAACAGAGATAACCGACTAAATGCTATAACTCCGATGTCTATAACGTCAACTAAATAAATAAATATGTTTTAATCTAGTTTTTCATTTTCTTTGTTGCATCCACCTTCCAGAAATTGTTCAAGGTGAAGTACTCAGTGGCCAGTAGCCATTCCGCTATTGCATCAATACCTTCACGGTCTAAAAATGTCATCAGCTTCATGATTGATCATTGGTCTTGGATGCCGATCAAGACGACATAATGGTACGGAGTGCACGGTAGCTTTAACTTATCTACCTGTACTAAGCACAAGCTAACGTTACGATGAGTGATATTCTTCGGTCCTCTAGATTAATTCGAGTTATAATAAATTACGCTGTCAGAGTTTGTTATATCATCCATACATAGAACGAAAATATTATGCTCCTTCGACCTTTCGCTTCAGAGCACCTCTACTGTTTTTGTCGCTTCGTGTGCCATTGTGGTACATTAGCATGTTAGCCGATTGGTCGATCTGGAGCAGCCCATAGAGGTAACCTTGACGCACAATATGGGCCGCAGAACCTTACAGTTTTGGTCACACTTCGCAGAATACACTCACAGACACATGTAGACCTCTGATCGGCGAACCATCCGAGGCCACTGCGTGATTTGCCTGGCCGATGCTCTAGCTCTTGCAGGATCTGCGCCTATGAGAGAAGTTTTTCGGTCATTATTAACGAAGTCGGCAAGAAGTCGAACATCATTGCCGATGCCATCTTTAAATCATCAACTAACATCTGGTAAAGAAGTCACCCTGTATGGTCTCTATCAGCAAGCAGAACAAGTGGTAAATGTTCATCGCGTTGTTAATCTAATTCATCTTTCACTAAGGTTTCTAAACAACTAATAATTGATATTAGAACTAGGTGAGATTGGTTTCTCGTTCTAAAGGATTAAGGACATGAAAAATTCTACATGGATCAGAGGTTTAGCGAACGAACGTAGGGATTATCAGTCATAACAGCTTTCGAAAAAGGCACAATCTGAACAGTTGAATTAATAAATATAAGGGAGGCCGAACCCTGTACCTGGAGTAAAGCGCGTTCGGAGGTCCGTAGCCAACAGCAGGACTTTCAAACATTCTTAAACAAGGAATAACCACTAGGAAGATTCCTAGACATAGAACTCTAAATGAGCTCGGTAGATGTCAACAAAGATTTTCCTTGCATAGCCCGAATAGACATGTTAATAAAGTTACTCGGGTGCCTTTTTTCAAGGCGGAACTGGGCGTTTAAGTTTCGCAGTTCGAATCGTTTGCACGCCATAGCGGTTATGGAAAGAACAATATAGTTGCTTATGTCTTTTTTGGTTCGGTACAATATTACACTGACCACCGAGAATTCGTTTCTATTTCCACCGCTGGCCAGTACTTCCATTAAAGTCCTCCGGCCTTCTGAATGCCCCCGATGTTTTTCTCCGGACATTAACTCACAGTCGTAATTAATGAATATGGCAGGCGTTGTTCTGCTGTTGGTATGCCTCGAATTCAAGTTTTCATACAGATTTGAGGGTACTTATGTGCAGCGAAATCACGGAACTAATGATATATTATTTTCCAGATCCAGAAGTTGGTTAGTTGATACGCTACAGCGTTCCTTGCTCGATATAATAAAGTAAAAAGCAGAAAACCTTCTCATCCTAATGGCGTCCTCCTCTAACAGAAAAGAAACTTAACGACCCTTAGCATACTCTATACGATGTTCGCTAGCATTACGATTACCGTATGATGAAACTATATTTTCATCGAGTAACAATAATACTTTACGCGGCTGTAGATCTACGGCTACGATTCGCGTGCGTATTGTAGATCGTAGCTCAAGTTATGCGCTTATAAAATAGAAACGTTACTATTGAGCTGCTCGATTCCTAACTAGAGTAGAAGTAGACACGCGAACTTTCTGTCTCTGCTCAAAGAAAAGCACTCAGATACGTTTGCTAAACCCGATGAAAACGCGTGTAATATTGACTTGATGAATAAGCCACCTACCTGTCTGCCTTACTCGCAAGCAAACGTTCCCACATAGCGTTTTTCGGACCTGTCGCTTTATATGTATATATATATTGATTTGATTCAATATCATTGAGTCCGATCTCAATCAGGCCGGAATCTTCTTCGTTATACTTACGCTTAACGTACTTTTCGTATCGTTACTGTTGTGACGATCCTATATGAAGCGATTACCGCCTACGGACAGAAAAGGTCCCGCAACACCGATATACCGGCTCAAACGAAAGTCATATTTTGTGGCTACTGAATAGCGGCGCTAATTGTACAGACAGTATCCTGCTCGTCTATCTTGGCGTTCTTCTTTCTTTTCTGTTTCCTCTGTCGAAAATGATAGTGTCGATGCTCAAGGTAAAACAGCCTAGCCATACTGGTATTATTTACAGCGGTCGGTACAACCACTCGCCCAATCAGCAGGCGTTAGTACCACGTATAAAAGCGTCCACGTGCTACACGCTTAATTGCAGTTTACGGATAGCGCAACAAAGCAAAAGAACGCAGAAGTCATGGTACGGATAACATTTTCATTTTTTCCAAGTGCTTCCTCAAATTCAACAAAGCTTACAAAACTCTTGTCGTTGGCAGAACAGAGGATTATGGATAATTGTAGAGGTTTTGGTGGGAACTTCATTCCTTCTATTGGTAGCGTAATAGCTGAAGGAAACAAATGTTAATGTTCTATTTTGAGTTCAATTACATTTGTAATATGTTTTGAAGCTGGCTGTGTCGGCCAGTGTGACTGGGCATTGACAAACGCGCCCTCTTATAAATCACAGTATCTATCAAAACAATATTCCGTTTGAGCGCCGAACGTTTCGATTATCGAAAAATCTTTGCAGCATTACAATTACGGTCGGTGTAATGGACGACGGAAATGCGTTCCGTTCTAGATTAGAAGATTTCCTGTTTTCCTACTTCGCTGAAACTCCCTTTTAGAATTGATATATTCCAATATAAGTATTGACTTCTAGAGAACGTTAAATGTAAATAGACCTATAGAAGAATAAATAAATATGATTAATTTATTTTCCAGTTTGCATTTGACAGAGTGTGTTACCTAACGGGATTTCAGAAAACTTTTACCGTCTGTGGTGTCTTATCTGCCGTTGTCGCGCTTTCGTGCGCGGGCCATTTCAACGGAGGATACGGAGGGGAAGGTTATGGCGGTCTATACCCAGGTAGTTATGCACATGAAGACTATTATGGACCTCCTCAGCCCTATGGTTTTGGTTACGTCTCCCAAGATCCCGAAGGAACTCATGGACATATGCAGACTTCAGATGGACGAACAGTTCGTGGCCACTATGAGATTCGGCTGGCAGATGGCAATATGCGCAGGGTTGAATATCACGCTGACGAGAATGGTTTCCACGCAAAGGTCATCACAAATGAGCTTGGCACCGAATCCAAAGATCCTGCTGATGTGATCTTCCAATCGTCAGCCCTCACAGGCGAACAGGCAGCGTTGCAATATAATGGTGGCTCCAGATCATTTTATGGAGGCGGTTACCATGGAGGCTATCACAGCGAACGCACCCGATACAACAACTGGCAGACGTTACTTAAGTAAAAGCTAACCCTCCTTCTATACATATTCTTCATTTCTGTTTATTAATAATAATCTTATATCGCTACATTGAAAACGTGGTGTTTCTTCAATCTCCACCCTGTCCATCTCCAACACCTCTCAGTTTAATTCCTTAACTATGTCAAATTGGCTTCACTTGATGACAGCTGTTTGTAATATTATTATGGCCCCATTTGAACCTTCGAGTTCTATCAAGAGCGAAGCCTGTGAAAATGGGCGCTGGAAAAGCTTTTGTTTTTCAGAGTATTCGCTACATTATCTAATTAAAGAGTCATGAGAGGACATTTAGTTTTTATTCCTTCATGGGCTGAAAATGTGTCCATCTCAATGAAGTCTGTGGATTGAAGTTGAATAGACTTTCTAAATTCCCTATGCCGCATTAAATCCAAGCAGCATTCTCCTTGAGCCAAAATAGGATACAATTCGCCAGCGACCGCTTTCGAGCATAGAGATGAATACCTTTCGAAGAGCAAAAAATATCCTCTCGTTCACACATTTAGAGAAGCTGTCGTTATTTGGTGGCGAAGTTGATTCCTAGTATATTTGTAATAAAGCATCGAAGCGACCTCACTCCAGAACAGGTCTTCAAAACAAGCCAATCCTAATTGTCGATGCAGCTGTTACCGATTGCCAGGAGCGTTAAAGGGCGTTTGAGTGATGATTAGAATGTTATGCCATTGCGAGTGTTTTTTGAGTTAGTTTGAGTTAATTGATTGCTGCAGTCCCACTTGAACCCATAATACTAAATGAATCATCCAGATTATTTGTAGATCTGAAGTCCGTCACGCAATTCTAGCGTCACGAATTCTAGCGTCACGGACAATTCGTTGTACCTGTTTGTTAAAAGTCTTTTTTTTTCTCGGATGGCTTTTGAATAGACGTTCCAAAATTCGCCTCCGTATTAAACTCTGCAGCAGACTCTAATGTAAACATTGATAATAATCGTACGTAAATTACCACCCGACATTAACAACATATAGCTGTGAGATTTCATTGAGGGGCTATTCGACTTCGCTACATTGATCTACATGATATTTGCCACTCCTAGCCTTGCGAAGCTCGCAAACGCTGTCTTCGTCTTGTTCATGGTATCGTTGCATCTCTCACACCGGATGATAAAACCCACAGACTGCAAACCTGGTCATGTTATGCCTATATATCCACTTCCAGTGTCTGTTAACTCTCTGGCTTTTGATGAATCACCGATAAGCTAACGATATTTCTAGGAGGCGAAACGTTTGGAGGGCTTCTTTCATAGAGAATGACGTGTCGGCCAGGAGAATCGCGACGACTCGAAATCGTCTGGTCGATTGCGTGTCGTCACGTAGAGTCTAAACACCTCCAGGAAAAACCACCGGAAGTCCATCGTCAGATGCCAGATTATGATTTTTTTTTAAATTACCTAGGCGCTCTAGGGGCAACGTTCGGAGCAAACACTTTGAGAGCAGTGGCGCTGATTTTTTCCGCGGCTGTTTAATCGTGGTTGCCGCAATAAGCGCTTTCCTGACTCGACGTCTTCGACGTGTCGAAAGGACTGCCTGTCGTTATTATAGTTGAACCGAGGTGTGTCGAGCAATTAGCTCTTTTTAAACTCTCTACATTTAGGCTACACGAATCATCCTCGCGAGGCCTTCTTCTCTGTTGAACTTCATAGCTACTAATTTGGAGCGCGTATATATAAATCCATATATATTGACAAGTGTCACAAAATAGAGCTCTTCTGGACGGAAAACTCGCTAAATTAAACTTCTTATTTTGTCTTTATTAATCATTTTTAATTCTAGAAACATTATTGCAAATAAAGTAATTTCTATAGCTGAGATTTTCATGTTGCATGAGACGACCCGCCCTTATTCCGATCTGTGGTACCACGCAGTTCTAAAAAAAAACGCTGCTCACGCGTTCTAGTCTAGTTTTTTTTACGACAATTCATGTTTTTTAGCATCTTCAATGCAACAGAAGGTTTTTATCCATAGGCAGGTTTTTTTTTTGCAAACGCCAGTTTTTGTCCGAACGATCTTCAAGCAGAATTCTCGATTTGGTTGTATTGGATAGATAGATAAGCTCGCGTTGATTTTGTACAACACATACAATTTAATCAGTCAAATGGATGCCATTATGTCAATCCAGTAGAAAAAAATAGATGGCAGATCCAATTAAGCGGCGTTGACTGGCCGAGTTTGTGGACAAGACAGGCCTTACAATAACATCATGTAGTTGTCCTTACATATATATATATATTTATTACCCTAAAATTACATATCTCATATGATACGCGTCGTGTGGAATCGGCGTTACTGTCATTGAAAGCTAAGATTCGATATAGAGTTTGAGTGCTTTATTCAAATTAAAGATAGAGCGCCTTGAGGGTAAATGAAATTTGTGCAAAAAATTTTCGATAATTCACAATTGTATGCCGATAAAGGCCAAATGCTGCCTAGGCCAATGGAAAAATCTATGCTGTTTATAGTCAAATATGGTTCCTTTGTTTCCTTTCTGCGAGTATGTGGGGCTGTAAACAATCCTTTTCGTAGTAATCAACTAATTACTATTGTATCCCCAAGGAACAGACACCTACCGTCGAACAGTTCTAAGCAATTTGAGTAAGAGCTGGAACTAAAGAAAGGCTCGACGTTTAGATGCAAGGTAGCTTGCTCGATCGTATTTCCATCAGGGGCATTCTGTAAAAACGCAAGAAAATCGAGCTCGTCTTAAAACAGCTGATTACGGGCGATGAAAGATACCCATTCACGGCAATAATGTGTTGCAAACTAATGTGTTCTAGAATCAACGGCAAGGCCCAGACTGGCGCCAAAGGAATCGAAAAGATATCGCGCATTATGGTTGTTAGGCTGCAAAACGACTCATTAGCTCCTTCTTCTACCGTTGACCACTAGCAAAACTACAATGAGCCATCGAACGGAACTAGCGAATCGGAATGGTATCGTCCTTTGACTATGCCAGACCATATACTTCTTTAGCTATCCGGCGGAAATTAAGTGAACTTGAATATGAAATTTCAACGCATCCATCGTATAGTTCGGATCTTGTACCATCAAATTATCATCATCTATTTCGGTCTTTGCAGAACTCCCCCGATAACGTTCATCTAGCTTCGATCGAAAATTGAAAAAATCACTCGCCACAATTTTTTCGCTCAGACATTACGGAAGTTCCGCAGTAATAGTCTTCCTGTGTTAGCTAAAAAACGACGGAAAATCATCTATCAAAGTAGCGCATGCTTAGTTTAGTAATATTACTTTGGCTCATCGAATCAAATCATCTTCGACAACTTAATTTATATATATACGTAAAATATTTGAGCTTTGAACAAAAAACACGCTGCAGAAAAACGACACTTTAGCTTACGAATACTCCATCCTATAAAAAAATTCAAGGTATGCTTCCGTTTACATATGAACTTGGCCAGTTTCGCTTGCCGCATCGAGAATGCTCTAACCAAGGACGTGAACTTTGGTTATTACGGGTGTCGTAGAGGTCGTTGCAAACTATGTGCTTTGCTACTGGTTTCGGAGCTCAATGGCTCCTTTTTCGAAGAATGTACCCTGCTTTTGAAGTACTACATACACTACTTACACACTTATTATATCCTACATAGGCAGACTCTGCCAATTTTTTTTCGTTTCCAGAAGTAAAACGTTTCGGTGTGATTTGCCGTCTCCTTTCAAATACAGGTCAG
This sequence comes from Varroa destructor, assembly GCF_002443255.2. NCBI lineage: Eukaryota > Metazoa > Arthropoda > Arachnida > Mesostigmata > Varroidae > Varroa > Varroa destructor. The sequence continues at coordinate 40,602,258 of NW_019211456.1, read as the reverse complement.
CAAAGGCACCTAGGCTCGAACAGAGTCAACGCTAATGGATAATTGCAGTCTCACTGTAGATGTTCATATGACCTGTTTCTGTTTATCTAGAATTTTCTTTTTAAAACTAGCCAATTAAGCTTTCCCTATATGTATTTCCATGAAGAACGAGACGATGTGAAAACGACATTTGCACAATATACTTGTATTGACCTTCATGCCTTGGATTCTACACTAACATAGTACATGAATCGCTACTAAGATAGCAACACTCTTACTTTAATACTCCTAATAACGTATGGGTAGAAATAACGTTAGTTTGTTTTCGGCAGAAAAATTACATTGACTTTTCAACTTCGGCATGTTTCTACTTATCGAGCAGAAACAATTATTTTAATGTTTTCCTTTTCCCATATATATATATATGGGAATCGAGTATAACATATCCCACCTGCATTCATCTTACTAACACCGGTCTATAGAATCGTCTTTATTCGTCGTCTGACGCTTGCTAAAACAGCAAACATCATCGTAAAAATTATACTTACATTTTTATGAAAGATTTTTTAAAAAGTCACTGATTTTGATTTTTACAACGCAAATAAAAACAGGTCATCGATAGACAGTATGTTACATCTGATAGCGTATACAAGTGCATTTTTTTTTTTTTTTAGAATACAATTTATTCAGTAGTAGTTCAGATCGTAGTTCTGACTGAAACGATAGAATATTATTATTATGTGCTGTTTTGATACAATTTTATCTACTATTGACAACTTAGCAAAAGCGGTAACTTTTATTTAATTATAATCGATAACGTACACCAGCATATGGTACGGTACTACCACTTTTATTAGGCGGCGTGTAACCTTCAAATATTCTTAATATATTCCTAATATTGTTAACAGATATCTATGGTGATCTAAAGATACTCGAAAAAACCTAATGGACTCTTCTAGCAAGAATCCAATAGACAGGGTAAGTTACTATTACCTGCACTTCTACCGTCCACAGCATTAGCTATTTCTCATATGTGTAGTACTAAATGAATTGAACGAAATAGAATGTATAAAGTGTATTGATACTTTCAGAGCAGTTGGTAGAATTTCTGCTCAAATTCAGAGATCTGTCTCGAATATCTTAGTGACGACGTATGACAAACTTAATCACTATCTACGGAGCAATATAGGGTAAAGCAAGCACAACGTTTGAGCCTTGAAAATAATGTTAACTTTGCATACCATGACCAATGTGTTGCTAGCACACAGATAAATACACAGCTTTGATTGAAGTAACAATTTTTTTTTTCTCGCAATATTGTTTACCCATTAGCAATACGAAGGTGGAGAGTTCAGAGGAGCAATTGTTGAAGTTGATGAATACAGCTGCGGTATTATACACATGTCACTGTATATAGTATTATCGACTTCTTTTATGTAGAGTCGTAAAAAAAATGTAAGTTAAGAATTGGAACCTCTCACTCTTAAGTTTTCTGGCCTGCTACCAATGACATAATAGTTCGTCACTACTAGGTCAGTACAATTAGGATTTAGCTGCCAACTCGATAATTCACAGCGTATCTTTAGCGTTATTTATGTCTATCGTTAGTACGTTGGCAGGCATAATGCTCTTGCCTCATAGAATTTCAGAAAACTTACGTTATTTTTGTCGCCGTCGTTATCGTTATCACGTCCTCGTCCGGGGGCCATTTGAGAGAAATCCAAGAAAAAATTGCTTTAAGGCACCCAACGAACTTATGAACAGACACAGGCTTCGATCGGAAAAACTTTTCGAAGCCATCAGAAGATCCTGCTGGTCGGTAGCAATAAGCGCAGGGACGGATTCCACACATGATGAGAATGTCTTCCATGCAAAGATGATCACGAATGAGCTTGGCATGGAATCCAAAAAAAGTCTTACTGATATAATCTTTAGATTATTAGCTCTGACAGAATAACACGCAACAGTACAAAACAGGTTTGAAATCGTCGTACGAAGGCGGCCACCATGGAGCCAATTACAGAGACCCCTTAGCATTAGTAAGCGGTAAATGTATGGTAAGCTTCACACCTCGTACCTCATATGTGACAGTTGATCCTATATATTGCTGTATGTATACTTCTCTTCTGCTTATTAACGATACGCTTTCCACGGTATTTTTCCGCGCTATATCTCTGTACCCCCTTTTATGGTCCTTGTGGAAGGCCTATGTTTTGAGTCAAATAACATGTAAACCGTAGATAGTCTACTGTTTATGTTTCTATCAATACCTATCCAAAGAGTCCTATGCATCTAATGTGCTCCATTAACAAAAAAAAACAATTGGTTTAGTGAATTTTTCATGAATTTATTATTATTATTATTATATGGGCTATTTTTATGGTTTGGGTGTTCACTTTTAATTCAAACAGAAGTTAGCCAAAATAGTGTTCTAGATACGTGTACGATTTATATACTTTATCTATACTCACTCTTGCTATAACTAGCGTTTTGAGAGTAGTATATGATCAGTGCACGACAGCCATAACTATTCTATGGCCTACTATTGCACAGCTCAGTCTATCACAATATTTTGCTTTGTAAAGCACTTCGAGCCTTCGTTTTGTTGCAGTGTTTATGAATTTAACACAATGAAGCGTTAGTACCTGTCGGTTTCCATTTCAAGCTTTCACTCTAAATAATACAAAAACAGGCTCATTCTTATTCCTTCTATCTATTTTAAATTCGTTTCTTAATACCGAAAATATAATTTAACCTAACCTTATTGTTTGTCTCGTCATTTTTTATATACTCGTCCTGTATAATATTTTGAATCGGTCATATTAATGCATGTCAAGTTAACAGAAATTTTTTTTCATTGCTTTCCAACATTTTCCAATTTCAACGTTATTAGCGCATCAAAGATTGCGGGCTCGATTTAAAAACATTCAATATGCTGACGCTTGAAATCACGTTTTTACTATCGTTTGTCATCCAATCATAGGATCAAGGAGCAGCCTTCACCTAAGGAAAAAAAGCCCTAGCAATTCTACATCATGTTGTCATCACCCATGTGTCATGAGTGGACTAGGCGTCATTTATTTAGTTCAGCTCATTTTTGAAATAAAATGTTCTTCGTGACAGAAACGCAATTTATTTACGCGCACCTACAGCGAAGCTGTGGCTATCGGTTACTATTCAACTGCTTCAGACCCTGTCTGTGGTTCAGGAGTTGTACGGAAAAGAGCATATTACCTTGCACTCAGTATCCGAAAAACACAATAGATTAGCTTTTATCGATCGTGACCATGGTTGCACGGCGCCTCACCTAGACAAGGTTATATGGTACAGTATGATCTGCATCACAGAATGATCGTAGCTGTAAAGATTCTAAAAGCAAATTCAACCGAAACAATCATTAGCCAAAAGGCGAAAACATTTGTAAATTAAGGTCTTTATAAATATCTGTTCGCTCACGTCCTGTACCTGCCAAAAAATAATTGATTAAGGCTCTGTGCCGCTCATCCTGTTATCTGACCTCAACCTTCTTAGGCATTATCAACTATGCTACTTTTTAAGGGATCCATTTGGGATAGATCGTTCGATTTTGTCTAATATGTTCCAATGATCGTCAAAACACTTTACAATAAATGCATCTCGATGAAAAATCATGCTTCGTTAAAGATACGTGAACAATAGTACGGAATCGTGGGTTTACCTAACATCAAAAGGCAAGCTTGCATTGATCCAGTTCGTCTCTCTTGAGATCTATCGAGTAGTTAGTTCTAAAGCATGTACAATATTTTTTTAATAATTATAAGTAATCTTTATAAGCTCTAACTATGATATAAGTCTGCAAAGCGTGAAACTAAACACTAAATACACATAATTTTATTAGAAATCTAGGTTTTTCTGCTAATTGAATTTGGTGGGTTTGTCGTCGTTAATTTCATTCGGCGTTTTTAACCCGTAAGTACGCGAAGAGAAAGAGAACTATGAGAGATCTGGATTGCACCATTCAGTTATACCAACTTCTTGTGTTTCCGTGCTTTTTGATTCTTGGCGAAGATCCCACCGTAGAAGCAAATATAGCCACCTGTTACAAAAAACTTGTTTGGCCTCCTAAATGAGTTCCTAATTGAAATTGAATTACGACAAGTTAAGAACCCAAGTGGAAGACGATCTGCTACAAATAGTCACTTAGCACTAACCTTGGAGTATCTGTAGCGTAATGTCTAATCTATTAATTCGTGCTATAGAAGCATAACGTTTCTTACACATTCCGTTTTGCACAGGATTTATAGCAAAGTATACATATAAGAGTACCCTAATTTTTTATGACCTATGAGCTTGTGGAATGACTTCTTGGCTATCTTAAACACCATCTCGATCAGCATCTCGAACATAGCCTTAATTCAGAGACGCTCGTGTCGTTCTGGACATCCAATTCCAGCTAAATAAGAGCATCCCGGGCGGGTCTGTCAATATGTAATAGTTGCCCTGGAAGCAGTAGCAAGTAGAATGAAAGATTCATTCTACACGTGTAGTATGTGATAGCTGCTCGTGGTGACGCGCTGTCCAAACTCAATTGTGCCGTAAAAATGAAACTGAAAATTTACTTTACTAAATGCGATCCCCTTATTTACGCTTGCCCTGTCTGAGTCTCCCTTCTCTTTGTCAGGAATTAGCGCTATGATTTTGACAGCGTCACAGTGTTAAAGCTTCGAAGGCCATCAAATCATCATCCAAATAATTTACACTGACTACGCTTAGCGTACGATGATCGTTGTATAGTAAACGAAGTTATTGCGTGGGATTAATAGTAGCGATAGTTTGTCTCTCGACGCGTACAGGTAGTTGTAGGTTCGGCCCATAGAAAAATCGTCCGATCTGACCGAAGGCTGGCGCTGTTGAGTATACGATCAAGCAAACCGGCCCTTGCTAAAGGATCAGTTTGGCATGCACTCTTTCGCGAAATACCTAGTTGATTGACAAGTATTGTATAACTAATTACCTGCTCCTCTTTTCGATCTGATAATGACCATCCCAAGTCAATTTACTCAATATAGCTAATTGTCATAAATTAGAATGTAAGGCCTGTCTTCTTTTTGGCATCATACAAACGTCGGTAGGACAAGCGAAACGTCACCGTAAACGGATGCAGTAATTGTTTTAGAAAATTTGTTGTTATCACAACGAGTACACGAAACAGCGATCGTCATACAGGCTTTATAGACGTTATAGAAAATGAAATAGATGACTGATGAATCGTACGGGTTGTTCCGTATGTTTAGGAAGATAACGTTGTCGAGAATTTGGAACAGTTAAGCGTTTGCTTTGCCTGGCTCAAAGCCTACATTTTTTCCAAAACAGACTAAAAGCACATTGTATCCTATTTAACTCGCTTTGTTGAGCTATATTACATAACTCCTTTGGAGGCTATATGTTATCGATTGGTTACCGTAATGATTAGACGATTGAAGTTACGATAAGGCGTATATATGTATGGCCACACAACAGGATATCTATCTCATTTAACAAATTTCGTTTAAAAAAATTGCGACTATACACACGACGATTGGGAAAATCGTAGCGGCTCTGCTTATCGAGGCGACACCATGTCGCTGATAAAATACGTTATATATCCTTGAATGTATAAAATTTCTAAGTTAATCTTTTTTCCAAACGATAACGTTTCCGCTGATCGGCACTAGATTCTGTACGCCAGAAGGCTGGTTGATACAACTTGTAGCCTTGTATTCGTCACTGCTCGTAGGGAAGTATTCGAAGCCACCTGGAGTCGTATCTGTTGCCTCATTTTGAAAAAAGGCGGTGTAATGACGAGTTGGTGGAAAATTCCAAATGGCGCATATCTGTATTCGCATAGAAGATCAGGTAGAAGACAGAGAGGTTGTGCAAGAAATAACCATGGCTGTCGATCCATTAGGAAGGCAGTTTGTGGATTTGAGACGACGCTGGATCACCTTTTACGAGTAGTTCAAAATCCTGAAAACAGTAGGTGCTAGTATTTCCAGAGAGTTTGCGTCAACATATATCTGTTTGCATCCCATCTTTATTCTATCTCAAAGAATCACCTAGGCGGTACGCCTCGCCCTATATACAAGAATGATGCAAACTGCACAGATGCGTATGGGCTTGCGAAAGAGCTCACCGTAAACGTGCCGGATAGTTGGTATCACAGCCATCGAATGCAGCCATCGATTGGATAATGGCATTTTTAACATGGCGTTGGTGATAACGGTAAATAAATGTTGATCCACGTATCGGGTACAGACCGGCAAATGAGTACAAATACCTCTTCTCATCATCTCGAGCATCGCACACTGGAAACGGTTAAGAACTTTTATTACATTTAGATTCAAACTAATCTGCCCGTGACTGATTCAGTTTTCCACAACGTTTATATAGCATTAAGGATGCTGAGCGTCGCTTCTGAAATTTATCATCACGATAAATAATTTTAATCACGCTTATAACGACGATTAATATCTTTATTAGTGTTATCTGAAGACCATGAAAATCTTTCGAGCAAAAAATTTCTTTTTTCGCTTTTACTATAAATTATCTATCGTCAGATTCTATCTAGATGTAACACACGTTTGTTTATTCGTTGGCTGGAAACATTTTTAACAATGTATTCTTTTTATAGTTGTTTTATATATCTATATTATCTAACAGTATCCTTTAAAGCGATCTTGATTTGAAGAAGACGCCCAAAGCAGTCTTGCGGTCAATAAATTTTTATGTAATAAAATTCATGTTGGGGAGATATATAATCTTTTGTTGGCAATGGAAAGCAAGACGAGCTTGTCGCATCGGGTATTTTTAACGCTGCCGACACACGGTACAAGCGCTTTTTAGATAGGGGCCCTTCTTGAAGCTACTAGAAGCTATGGGGTTCGTGTATAGTCGCTTCTTAGAGTTATTAAGGCAAATAATGTACATTTCACTGGTGTCGGTGTGTGTTTGTATACGCGATTTATCGATTAGATTACATTTCAGTTAATTTTAGCGTTAGTTAACGTTATAAACGAGATAAAAAAAAACCATGCTACATATAGATTTCCTAATTGCCTCCTAGCAAGTATAATTCTACCACGGAAATAGTGTCACATGATAATTTTTCTCAGTTTGTAGTAGAATGGTTATTGCCGGGCGTCCTTACGATACAGAAACATAATACACAAATTTCAGTCGACAATGTATGTCTTGGTATGCGTAATATTGCTAAATTAGCCCATACTTTATTATTAGGTTTAATTTAACAATATATGCTGACGCGTTACGTAATTTAGTATACATTGAGGTTACGCATTGCCACCTTTACGTCGGGGTTGTCGTTTACTGGTCATATTGACGGTAGCGGTGGCGCCGACGGGAATGGAGTACATTTCCAGGGGGGCGGGGGGGAGGGGGTAAAGGCCATCACGGCCGAGACTTAGGCCATTACGGCGGAGCTCACTAAGGTGGTTCGCGTGTAGCTGACGGCAGTCGTCACGGAGGCCACGAAAGCTAAGGATCCCACAACCATATTAGTTCAAATATGTTGTACGTCCTGTACAGCATATTGGAACTAATATGGCCACAGTCAAAGCTCGAACAAACGCAGAGTGCAGAGCCACTGTGTTATCAAGGTAGCAGCAAGAAGCGTAGGGTCGAGTGTTATGCCGATCAAGCCGAATTTCAGGTTAGATTCATGACAGACGAACTGGGAACCGAGTCGGAGAATCCTGCAGACCCTGTGTTCGACTCTTCGGCCATTACAGGAGAACAGGCTGCACTGCCTGCCTGATTCAAGGTCTAAAGCGTCGTTTGAAACTATGGTTCTACATGTTGTTCTTAATACTAGTTTTTCCCGCCTAACGGAACATTGTGGCGAAACGTGTCAAAAATACAACTGTTTTGTTTGCTCCAGCGAGCATGCCATTGTGGAAAATCTGAAGTCTCGATTCTTCATATTCCGCAAGTGCTGAAGAACTCTTTGCCGCAGGCTTCGAATGTAGGTATATTTCGCCCAGAGTGCTTTGTAACTTCTGAATGGGCTCTTCGAACTGAATATGGTTCCACTTAAGGAACTGCAGATGGCAGGACTATGATGCTATTCAGTATGCGGTGTTGAGTGCCGCACAAAGGATTCAGGGGTAAGATGAAATTTGCCAGGGTACTCTCCACTAAGCAGAAACAGGCGACACTCTTCCGGCCTTCCTGTGTAAAGCGCTCGCGCATGGCTGAATACCCAGCAGACTTCGGAGTAAGTAATCAGCTTGACCAAGTTACTTCCTAATAGTTAATACAGCTTATATAACGATACCAGGAAATTTACGGAAGATATTGTTATGGAGTTGAATTGGGTTAGCAATGCATGTATCAATTAAACTGTAATAATTGTTGGTAGACGTGATTCCATGACGTGTTAAGTTAGACGTGTCGCAGACCCTACGTTCTGCTGTAAGTTTTACATTGCGTATATTTTTATATTACTATAGGTATTGGTCGAAACATCTGATTTAGTTAACTGTAACAATGAACACTTAATTAGCAATACGCTTTGAGTTGTTAATAAAATATTCTCCATAAACAATGTCATAGTGATGCTGTAGAATAACGATGAGATATGTTTGGATGGCGGAAAGTGCCACTTTTATTGTGATTCATATTATGGAATAAATGACGACAACTTACGAAAAAAACACTAAGCCGTTGAATTTCTCCATAGCGTTTCTTTTTTTTTTAGGGTACTCTCAGCAATTTTTTTTTTTTTTGCACGCAAGTCTTCGGAATCGTCGCTTTTTGATGTAGGATCGAGCACTTGTTTCGGTTTGAATCTAATTAGGTAGTAGGCACGTGACAATTTTTACAGTTTTGTATTTGTCGTTTTGTTAATGAAGTAAATTATTATAATATTCTTTTACTGAATATATGTGTATATTCAAATTAAATAGTTATAGAGTGGCTGTTTGTCATTAATCACCACAGATATCGCAATTAGCTTTCACCTGCATATGGCCTTTTTATTGATGTGCATTATATAGATTTAAAGTTAAGATCAGCCCATTTATGAGGTAATGATCTTCACTTCGGGGACATTGGGAATCATGTCATTACCTCTTTTACACCTGGTAGCCGTCGGAAACGTTTTCCATCGGAGTGGATAAACGCATTCGCTCTAGGTAATATTTTTATTCTTAAATTGATTGAATGGCAGATTTTGCTACAGAAATATGTCAAATCAATTGCCGACATAAAATTTTAGTTGGTACATGTACTATCAATTCGCTTTTTTTTTTTAATATCAATAAGAGATGCGACACAAGATGGACCTCAAAGTTCATAAAAAATTGATAAATTTCACCGATAAAAGTAGAGATATGGCCACGAACTAAATATTGAGGGTTAGCCGTCAATTGGAATAACTCATTTCCTATCCAGGCGTGTTTAACGACATACCTCGCTAACTTCGCTGAAGGCCCTGGTCAAAGCAATGAAACCACCTGACAATATCTTATTGATTTTGTAATGCGTAAGTACGCTACATGTTTGACGTGATGCAATTATAGTTGCAATACCTAACGTATTTGTCTACGTAATAATGTACGTTTCGAAAAAACGCTTTAAGAATCTGACATGTTCCTGTTACGCTCGTCTCAAACGAGGGATAGGTGTCAGCGATGACAGCCTTTGAAAGCAGAAAATATCTTTTTCTATATTCTAGATGAATTTTTAGTCTGTGCTGGTTTCTGAATAGTTTCGCAAAATCCTTCTTCTATATGTTATCTAGTATCATTGTGTCGACCAGTGTGGGGTTCTGTGGGGTCATAACGTTGCGCCATAATACTAACATTTTTAGAAGTTCCATTTCACCCTTATTTCAAACTCCACATACACTCGTAAGGTGCTTGCGACAAAGCCAATGATAATTAACTCGGAGTCGTGCGGCATATTTAAATATGTATCGTAAACGACGAGCTTCTTGTAGCAACCAGTTTCTACTCGTATCGATCGTGTGCGGTAGTCAGCTTTATGCCTAATTGCTATTCTATCCATTTTGGAGAGACATGAAGTAGTGATATTTATGTGATCACTGTTATACGTACGGCACATCGTAAACGCCTTTTCAGTCTTCTCGAAGAGTAGGAATGCTGCGGGTGAGCCAGAATACATAGAAGCACCTCGTCGCCCTAATGGCTATCTCGTTCGCAACTTTAACCTTTCACTTGTTACATTTCGTAGCACTCTTGCAGTAAAGGGTCTGTATCGCGCCTTGTCAAGGATAATAGCCTGTGTCCTCATTATGCATTCTTAGGAAAGGTTGCGCATGTTTCGGCAGCAGTGTTACGCGCTCCGTCTATCTCCGCAACTCAATCAACAAGCAGCTTGTCCTCCTAAAAAGTTTGGCCTGCTAGCAGAAACGATTGCTATGCCTATTTTAGTTCAAGAATTGCGCATGACCGTTACAGCACTGTTTCATTAAATGCTGAACGAAAACTGCCCTTTTTAGTGTCGTGTTTGGCACTCTGATCGTCCCCCTATCAAGCTCCTTGATCTCCGCAGTGAGTCCTTTTCGCGATGCTGTGACAAAGTAGAAAAGCGCCGTCAGGACAAGCAGAAAAATAGTCGCCACGCAAATAGAAAAACGGTGATATTTAATAGGAAATGTGATATAAATCAGGCGCTTAGCAACTGAAAAGACAAATTCTACAACTGACATTTTTCCCTTTTCCTATAAAAATATAAATGCATAACTGTAATCGGCGTCAGCGATAGCGTAGACAGAGAATAATCAACGCAACAAAGCGAAATATATAGGACACATTTGTCATCGTTTAACGAATGGCCTTGCTCTGTTTTTGGACCAGCTCAATATTGTAATGCATTATTATATAAACCTATATACCCTTATCTACTATTCGCTATGCTATCTGGTAAGCAGCAGTTTTACACTGAATATGTGTTTCAGGCCACGGAACGAAATAGCATCGAAGTGCATCAATGCACCTTCAATGTGTTCCTATTAGGACCGTACCTATTAGTACATTAAGCAGTACTTACACCTTGAGCTAGATTGACTATAAACTTACATTATCGAAAATAGAAGTTTCCTAACATTGGTGGCTAACTTCATTCACCGAGGATTGAGTACAAGGTAGAATTATTTTACTGTTAGTAGTTACTGTTAGTAGGCAACAAATGCGTTATATCCATGTATTGTATTATCGCTCTTCACGCTTAGGAGGAAGGCTATGCGCTCCATTGTAAAATGGAAGACTACATTTCACCGACGAGCGAAATGATGTCTATACATGGTTTATAATAGCATAGTTAGCTTTCATAATTTAAGTCAATGTGGCCTAAGAAAAGATAGGTCCTTTCAGATAGAAAGCAGGTGGAAGAAATTAATTGAGGTTTAGGAAAAGTTGTCACAAATCAATCGTCTCTATCAGGATGGCAGTGGTGAAATAGTTTAGTTAAACTGATACGCTCTCATTTAGGGCAATTGATGTCGGTAAAAAAAGCGTCGCTTATTTTATCGTCTATCTGTCATCATATATCTGGCCATTTCATGAAGTCTGCTAAAGAAAAAAGACTGGTACACAGGTAGGATCACCTATGGACGACAGAAGGAAGCGCAGAACATGTCAAACGGGTTTATTTTCACGCGACAAAAAAAAGGAAACCCGCAGTGAAATTGTGCAACATACGTGCACTGCTTCACATGTTTAGCCTAGCGCTCGCAAATATATGTACATATTGTATGACATATTTAGGACTATAATTCAGGTATTTTCGGATAATAGAAGAGTAACTAGTGGTAAGATATAGTAAAGCTACAATTATAGATAGAGTTATGCAGTAACGTCTTGAATGCACACCTGCCAATGGCTGTTTTCATAATAGTCGATGTTTTATTTACGTCACACACGAAGTGCAGTTGTATGCATGAATCATATGGCGATTCCCTTATTCAATTCAATGTAGCACAATTTTTCCGGTTCATATTTATCCTTCCTCCAATCGCACCTCCATACGGCTCACGACACAGTTTTTTACATCAAATGCGTTCCACTCTGGTGGCTTCCTTACTGTCAAGCACAACTTGAAGCCATATCTTTCACGATGCCCGATGTTGTCCTAAAACTCGTACTCGATCAGAAGATGGGCCTGCTTGCATCGCCACTGCCACCAACCCCCTCTGTTCTGGCCCAGCTCCCGACAAACACTCGTATTGATGCCCACCACAGCCATCATGAAAGTGAGCTCCGCAGTGATTCTCGTCAGATACTCGGGTGAGGAGTGGAAAGAGGAATAGCGATATCGCGAGCCGAATAACGATGATACGTTTCCAATGAACTAATATGCACCTCCTCAAAGGAGGCGGAACTGGTGTGGGACCTTATCCAGCGCTGTCCATGAATTTTTCTTTAAATTCAGTTGTCTGGCTGACGACTCGCTATAGGCCACGTCAATGCCGTACAAACCAGCGACGTATACATCGACGTAGCATGGATTTTTATCGAACAACGCGGAGTATCAGAAAGATTGTTGTTTGTTTGCATCATCGCCTTTTCCGAGCTCGCGACACTGTGGCAGCTCTAATAAGATGTAGACTGTAGGACATTGAATAAGCGAGCGGCCCTTACAGATCTTTTAAATTGTAATAAAGGAATCCAATATTGCGGATTTGACTAATAAATCTGCGTGGAGATATTTTGTATCTAAAATGGTCTTCTAGGTTTTATGGGGTTTGAAGTCGCTTAGCTTGAATATAATAAACGTGCATACATGCATATTCATGTAAGGGCCTTTACAGGACAATGTTAGTAGCATGTAATGCAGGATATGAATTTTACAGTAGAGCGATAACTCGCCGCTCTTTGTTGCTTTTGATCGGTGCATAGCGTACCCAATATCCCCACTTTTGTGCATACTCAGTTAAATGTAAGTGGCCTCGAATGTCGTCCGGCAAGAGCTCTTCTTTTCAGTTCATTCATAAGGCGACCAGTGACAGCTTTCTCTGGGTAGCAGCTGAAGAGGATCACCGTCGGCCTCGAGCCATCCCCCTCATCGGAGTGCATTTTCCAGGCCTAAACAGCCTTTTCAAACTGCCCGTACATTGCACAGTCCCCCCACAACGGATTCGGTTAGTGTTAGATCTCGGTAACTGACTGTTGAACACTATCTGTTGTAGAACAGGTGTAAAAAATGTACTTTTTTTTTTCCATTTGACAAGGTCCATTTTTGAATTATTGCTTTGATAAAAATCTTACTTTTCCTTTTTAACACAAGCAATGCACTCTTATATAGGACGCCACGCGCTTTCGAATGGAACGCCATATTGAAAGAAAGTACTAGGGCAAAGGCGAGCGTTTGGAGAAAAAATGTCGAGACTTACTGGCCAACACTATAAGAAGCAGTGTTCAATTCTTGCGTGCTTATCAAAGAAATGAACTGTTCGTTCATTAAGAGGTCACTATTGAAAGCAAATGGCCCCACCCGGAGAAGTTTACCATCTAAGCAGAATAGCTTTTAAATAGGGATGACTGTGAACGGCGTTGTGCGGATCCATTAATACAATCAGCGCAAAAATATCAAACGTCTACCTACATGACTTCTGCTGGTGAGAAGCGAAGTATATAATGCTATATAATGACAAAACTTTGTTTAGATTTATCCAAATACCGCATGCAGCTCGAAGAAGTCGATTTAAAAAAAAATTTAATTAACCAAATAATATTTGTAATCAAGTTGACTAAGTTAACTTTCATTGGTTGTCAATTTAGTATTTCACATACATGTCTGTGCATCCACGGGTTCTCGTTATAGACCGTAAACCTCTGCCGGCGAGAGCCACTTGTTTCGGGAGTGCTAAATATCACTAGCCGCTTTCAAAGGTATCCAGATATCCAGGACTGTTAAAAAGTAACCTGTCGTTAAACGATGCGAAATCTGTCACTCTCATGAAATTCGGGCTGAGATTACGTTGGCATTTGAGCTATGTCAATTCAAGGTTACGGTTGCTCTTTTCATAACAACGAAGATCCTGGTATAGATACGAAGCAATGCAGGATAGGCAAACTCCATGTGTTGGAGTATCTCTCATTTGCTGAGAGAGGACCGGAAGTATATCACGATTACTGTTGCCTAGTTTGATCGTAAATTTCATTGACAATCCAGGACACAATGTTCCCCTTTCGGCCGTACTTCGACTTGATGACTTTTAATAAGGTGTGATGCGGCCATGTATTGTTCGGTCAGGTTCTTATTGTTGCCAAGATCAAAAAGTCAGACAATGCCTATAGCTCAGTCCACGATGAACAACGCTAGTGGTAAGAGTACTCAAACGGTCACAGACTCTCTCGTAAGAGGGGGGCTCTCGGTAGTACATAGTAAGCTAAACATGCGTGTGATGTAATATAGAGTTTAACGTAGTGGTTGCGGCCCGCTATAGTATAACATTGGAAGCCGCCGGGTGGAGACAGAGGTATTACTTAGACAAATGTTGAGTGTCCCTTTTCCTTCTGAAGATACCCCTACGCTTATTTAATATTTCTTGAAGACTACACATGGCAGGGCTTTGCAACAAATTCTTCCTGAAGGTATTATAACATTATGGCATTAAGCCAATTACGAGAGCTCTACGTGATGGAGTAAGCTCCTTTTTTTCTCAGTGGCGGAGTAGGACGCATCACCCACAATCATATCGGGATTCGATCCCCGAATAATGCTCACCGACTTTTCGCGACTGAAGATGTTGGTATTACTATTGTGGAGCTTTACTTCGTTCACGTTTGGAAAATTACCGACAAATCCACATTCGTAAGTTAAGGAACTACAATGTATCTAATTATTGGCATACGCCACCTTTATCGAAGCCGGAAGAACGTATCGAAAGTGCGTCTTCTTTTCCTTTCGAAATAAGTCGAATATATCAAGAAAGCCTTTAAATGCTTTATGGAATTACTCAGATCACCATCGAGAAACCATTTTAGTATCTGTTTGAACATACGACATACTAACTCATTAATCGCATTACGTTACCGCTACTCGAACTAGTATACCTGAAAAAAAAAATACAAACCAGTTCGTCTGCTAGCTGTCGCTTATTTCCTGATCTGTTTTTGGCTCTACGCATACGCTCAACAGCCACGACTCGATTCATTGTAACCTACTTTCCTTGTTTACTATGACGCTAGCACGAGGTTTTTCCAACATCTCTAAACAACCATTGCTGCACCATTACGGGCTACCCATAGGCTAGCGGAAAGCACTTTGCATTCCAGACATTTGACCATTTAGAACCGCAGTCTATCACAGCAAAACCGTCGTCTCATGACGCATCGCTTGAACGATGCTCTCGCATTTTGTCGAATCTCCTGCAGCCTGCCCACTTTTGGCACACACCATCGTCCCCAACTGTCACTGCATGCCATGTTCCAACAAACTAACAAGGCACCAAAAATAACTATACAAATCGCAACCGCCCGCTACTACCACTGTTTCCAAAATGGTCGATTTACCCGGCCAGCTCCATTTGTCAGCTCGCCTGCCTCTCTGTAATCACAGCGCAGACGGGAGCAGAAGTAGTCACCTCCTTCTTTCATCCATTTGCTTTCGCTCCTCTCTTGTAATGTCTTTCTTGTAACCTTTCTTTAAGAAGGCTTTTGTTTGCGCTGATTCCTTCCATCCTATCATGTCTGCGCGGTACCGTCACCCAGTCAATGAATTCCCCTCGATTGCTCGACAAGGACGAAATGGCAACGATGTGATGCGTCACCTAAAGACCGAGAACCAAGTACGGCTATAAACGAAAGAAGATTTCGTCGAAAGCTCACGGTAATAGTTTTGGTAGCGGCAGCGGTGATGAAGAACCGGTCGATTCTTTGCGAAGTCGCTCTATACAAGCGTGAGGGTCCAGCAGTGGCGACTCGGATGTACGATGATAGGGATAACAATATA
Organism: Varroa destructor; assembly: GCF_002443255.2. Lineage (NCBI taxonomy): Eukaryota > Metazoa > Arthropoda > Arachnida > Mesostigmata > Varroidae > Varroa > Varroa destructor. The sequence goes on along the minus strand of NW_019211456.1, from coordinate 40,586,325 downwards.
TCACTTCTTGTTAACGGCGAGGAGTAGAGCGCGTAGTCTGTGCCGTGTAGCGGTCGGTATAGAAGTCAGAAGCGTGTACGCCTTTTTGCCTTCTCTTTCTTTCTATTTTGTAGCATGCAGCTAATGGGAAACCTTAGTACACAACTGTCTAATGAGTTGATCCATCGTCAAAGGGGCGTCTCGCTGCCTTTTGCAAGCCACTCGGAGGAATTGAAACAAGGAACGGGAGAAATGCGGGATCGTATGGATATGAGTGTGTATGTACCATTGCAGCATCCATACGCATAAATGGCGAGTTTGAGAAGTGGTAAATTGCAACTGCCTCTGTTATAGTAGCTAAGAAAGAACACAAGGACGAGCGGCCACAAGACGGGCAACGTTAAGGAAGTAAGCAAAATTCAGGTATATCTCAATGTGTTTTGTGACCCAGCCTGTTTCTAATTTCGTTGTTATTTGTTTCTTTAATTTGGTCGGCGGTTGCTAAATAACGCCCAAGAAAAGTGAGTTAGGTGATTTAAAAAGAACGTTAAGCGGTTACTGAAAAGCCGGCTGACAGAAAATCGAACAGTGACACTCTGGGCAGCTTTTATATGGATGAAGATTCGTAGTCCGCCTGTCAGCTGTAATGTCTTCACAATGCAAATAACTATATTGCAAATGATGCAGCGGGCGCAGTCTTTGGTTATTACCATACGAGAAGAACTACTGTGGCAAAAGAAAGCGAAGATTATGTTGTATTTTAACTGGCTAATGAAAAGTCAATACGATATATATGTTTTGCCCCCTATGCCAGGAACGCGTAACGGACTACTTTTACGGATATACTCCATGAATTTTTGACGAACGAGTCTCTGTGACCATTTGTATAAATACGGCATGACTCTATGGGTGTTATAGGAAACATTCCTATGGGCAACAAAAAATTTCTTCAGCAGTGGTTCGGTCTTGTGGAGGATAACCGAGAAGACCAATATGGGATATGACTAGATAGATATACGAGTATGGAGGTGGCAAAAAGTGATATTTCAGAGAAACAGATGGTCTCGGAAGCTCACTGTAGTCATGAAGTTTCTGTATAGAACTTCTTAAACTTGAAGGACCGCTGTATCGTTTGCTAGACTATACGTATATTGTTTCATATCTTCGCTGTTGATTAACTAAGTCATGTGGCGTTTCTTAACAAAATAAAACTACAGGCGAACTCCATTTAGCTCAACTCTACCTCTATCCATAATAAAAGAGAAATATATCAATAAAGTGATACTTGGAAATGTCTATCAGAGAACCTATTTTTGGAGTGAAATGTGGTCTTTATGTCAATGCGTGCACTTGTTGTTGATCGTAACATTAACATGCGCATTAGTGTCACGCAGGAAGCGTGACATTAATGCGCATGTTACTTAGATTTTTAACTGAACTAATTGATTTAACCTGATGGTCTATCGCAAAAATGTACAATCAAGCTTGGAAAAAAAGATGTGCCAAAGTAAAGTGCTACTAACTTGTATAGAGCGAAGTAGCGCAATATATGATTTATCTACTTCGTGAAAATTATCAAAAAATCTCTCTTGCTATCTCCGGGACCATCCGGATCATACATACATACATACTGGCTCTCAAAAGTACTTGATCGTCTCGTTGTTTCAGACGAATTCGTCTGAATGCTAAGGCAAAAGATAACTGACTAAAGAAGGAAGTCTGTTTTTTTTTTCTAGTAAGAAATCATCACTCATTACAGCCATGAAAACAGAAACTTACATAAATATGCATTCAGTTGTTGGAATCGTAGTACGTGTAGTAAGCGATACCTTTATATTTATCCTAATATAGTTCAGCTTGTCTACAGAATTGTAGTGAACATCGATCGCTTATTGGGGTTAATTGCTCCTAGTTATTTTCCCTACAGCTTTATCACTCAGACGCATTGGTTTGACGTAGAATATTATGGTCGAATACTTTTAAGGATAGCTAAATGTATATATATGCTTATCATGCAAGGATGATGACCCAAGCTTAGCTCTGGTAGCTTGTCCCCGTAGTAGTTTGAACCATAAACGCACATCGTTTCGAGACAGCTGCGTGACGGGATGCCTAACGGTAATACCGGACGTAAAGGTTTGATGCCCATATTTTGCAGATCGCGTGATGTACCAAGTGCAAAAACAACGAGTCCGCAAAAATTCCGCAAAGACAAGTGAAAGAGAGAAAAAGGTAAATAGAGCAATCACTGTGAAATGGCTACGATTCATCAGACAGCTCCAGTCGATAGAGGCTAAGTGGTGCTGTCGGCACGCCGTTATAGAGAACAACTCATTTGGGGGCAAGTGGCGACAGGATTTTGCCACTGGTTTGCTATCAAGCAAGATAAACATACGAATGACTGCGAAAAAGGGATTTTCAGGTTCATCTATCCTTGTAGTCCATTTAACATGTGATTAACTCTGGAAGAATGTCCTTAATCAGAAATCAGGGTGACCGCAAAAACAATTTATCTAGAAAGTGCGTAAAATGCCTGCAATGTGGCCTGAGCCTAAATAAAATTTAGTCCGTAAATCTATAATTAAAAACCTAATGTGTGGCATAAGATACTATCGGAAGATTGAGTGCAGGATACTGATTATTAAAAGGGCCGTCCAAAAGAGAGTGGTTCTTTGTGCGCGCATTCTGCCCAGAAAAGCGTACAGACAATGACGGATCCCTCCCGCTCATTAACACTCATTAAGTTATTCTAAAGATTTATAGAATCAAATATGAAGTAAATTTCTGTATTGTCCGACAAAGAAAAAATGTTTCTTAAACCAATTTAAGTCTTGTTGTTTTTCATTTAGTTTTTTCTATGGCGATGCCAATTTAAGGCTAGCTTCAAGTTTTAAGGGAATATGAAAATTTTACATACTTAATTCCTTGTTTTTGTTTGGCACGCGATTATAGAACTCTTGTATATTACAATGCATGTTCAACTACTAGACATAGCCATCCTAATAAGATCGCCGCTTATGAGCAGCTAAGTATACTCTAATCACTCGTATATTAGTCATATAAATTGTTTAACATAAAAAAAACTGAGAAAGTCGTTTAGAACGTTGCTTGCGATTTCATTTGCACGCTTGCACAGACATGATAAAATGGTCTTTTTTCATGCTTAATACCCAACAACGCCTTTACGTGTATCAGTCATGTCCCAGAAGGGCCATCTTCTGACGTAGATTCCCTAGTATCCCATCATATAAATTGCTTACTAATTGCTTTTGAAAAAACTAAATTATCACCGCAAGTATTCTGTAGATAATAAGCATGTTTGCAGTTCAACTTTAAAAAAATTTTCTGCTAAAAAACCGTAGACCCACTTAGATCTATCATGGATTCCGACAACTTATATTCAGTAACTTTAACTAATAACTTATAAAATTAATTTGACGACATTCATTGCGTACGTCTATGATACGAAATAAATTCCAAAATAGATGCAGTGGCAAATGTGGGACTAGGGAAGCCATCATATTCTCAGGACAGCCTTTTCAAAATTCGACATAAGTTCTACGCTATCCGTGCTTTGACATTCGAACAAGCGATGCAGCGGCCTGTGGCGGGGAAACGTCGCATAAAAGCATCTCTCGTAACGCTTCATTGCGTAAAAGCATTCGTCTTCGTGGTGGTAGGGCTTGCCTAGGCCCCGGCCTATTTGCCTCACTCCACAGTATTGCGGCGCAGAAAAATAAGAACTGACATTAGAACACTCTCCGGCGAATTTTCAAGTCTCAGCACAAATTGTGTCACCTACTTGATCAAGCAATAGTGATCTATAGGAAGGTATTTCTTTGTATCTCGAGAGGTGGATCTGCCTTGTGGAAATGCTTCAAAATGCTCGTTCTTATTAGCAGGATTATACATTGGGGACATAGTATTAGGAAAACAGCTTACTATGAGGAACTCTCAAGGGAAGCGGTTCGCGTTTAGAGACCTTCTTATTCATTTATGAGGCTGACCTGCTTCTGTGTTTGAGCGGATACGTCTGTGCACTGGATCCTATGACTTACTTCCCGACAGCTGCGCCTATCAAGTTTGTGCACAGAATAAGCCAAACTAGAGGTTTTTTCAATCGATTTCTAGGAGGTTACTTATTTGTAACTTATATCCTTTAGATGAACCCATATGGATCGAGGTTCCAGACTAATAAAAGCAATTCAGTGTGTACCAAGAAATTTGACTGAATTACGCTCGTATAGAGAGAGAAGGTGTTTTTTTTAAATCCTGAAACTATAGACTCGTTTATCCATCCTGTTCAACGAATATTCCAATCAAGCTGAAGCTTTTCGAGCTCAACATACGCCGAAATAATATTCTTTATTAGGATTGAATGAAACAAATTTATGGTGAATTTATTACGAAACTAGACTGTCCCTTGTCGTGCAATGTATAAGACTTACGGTCTACATAATAACTTCAATACAAATACGCTTTTTACTTTAAAAGAAGCTCGAAATGTAGTTGTGTAGTTTGTCACGATAATTCTTACCTGATAAAAGTTCAGTAGTCTTGCACGCGCTTTCGCGAAGAATCCATTCCTAGCGAATCCTAATTCCTCTCGTTTAGCATACAATTATAACGCGTCTTACTTAATAGCTGATAAGGAAAAACTGAATAAAGGAACACATTACGTATCATTTAAGAATGTTCACCTTACTATTCAAGGTAACATATGCAAATTATAACTTTTCTACCCTCGATAGCTCTACTTAAACCTTTCTTTGGCAATGCTTCCCCTAACCTCGAGTCCTATTCGTTTTGGCACGCAAATTCGGTTCCGTCAAGCTTATTTACCATAGGCCAATTCCTTGTATCACACGATCCCAACAGGTGACCAAATGGCGTTGCATCTTCTAGAATTAACAGTATTAAATCCCATTTGAACTGACTGAACCTACAAATTTGTTTCCGAACCAGCCACAAACATCGTCTTGTATTTTCCTGGTACAATCAACTCAACACGTAACATTGGAATTTAACTGCTGAAGCCGCGTCATGCACGAGGTAACTTTTATGGTAATTTTTACCATATGTATAGACGCCGTCCCGGTAACGATCTTCAGTGGATGTTTCCTTCTTTGCTCGATGTCTCAGTAAATATCTTTTAGCAGTCTTGTCGGTAAGACCTCGTGTATCGCTCATTAGCTCAGTGATCGCTCGGTCAAATTACGATTTATTTATTTTTTATAACACTTGGTTTTTAAACACTTATTGGTTTATTAATGTTCCTTGTAGCTTGGTTGAAATTGTTATTAAAATCAATCGCTCTCATAATTTTCTTCATGTTGATTATATACATATATATATATATATATATATACAAGATATATACATATATATATATACAAGATTATTAAATTATAAACAGGTTTACCCGAATTTACCCGAAGGCGGTGGCTTCTAGTAAAAAACAAGTGTGAGAACATAAAATAGGATTTTTTGTAAACATTATACTTTTTGAGATATAGACACTGAATTCGATTTTTTTTTCCTACGAAAACGAGCTTTTAAATCAGTGTCGTTTAACACACCTCTATTTGGCGCAAAAATATATTTTTATAGCTTTTCCTTGCAAAAGTCTATTTTTTTTAGTACAAATTGGTTTTTGTGTGACTATAGTTATCTAGTCTAGATGCGTATTTAAAGCAAAATTGTCGACAATTTCTTTCGTGTTTAGTCAGATATTTATAATAGCACATTTAGAATACTCACCAGTTTTATCATCTAAAGACCTACTATTGAAAAAGACTTAATTTTTGTGTATAATCATATCCAAAACAATCACGCAGCGATGGTTTTAATAAAATTCCTTGAAAATTCTCAGAAGATTTCAAAAACCTGACGCAATTTTGGAAATTTCAAATACGTTGAAAAGCTAAAATACTGAAAACGTTCAAAGGGGCAAAAAAACTATTCGAAGTCAGTGATGATTTGTAATGCGCGCGCATGGTATTGAACAGGTCGGATGTGTGGTGCAAAGAATCAATATAGCTATTTGTTTTTACATAGAGACTTTTTTGTAGAGCGGTTGTAAGTCAATACTTTACTTGTTTAGACACGTGAGGCAAACGCGGAGCCTAGTCTAACGCTATCAGTCAATCCGTAAATTTAAAGTTTTATAATGATCGAGTTGGATTCAAAAAAGGTGCTTTGGAAAACAGCTAAGGAACCAGCTAATAACTGATTTGGAAAGTTCTGCCGAGAAACAAATTGGTCAGCCAGATGAAGTCGTACGGGTCAAAGGAGAAAGATCAAGAAACGCTTGAGCATCAGCTGTTCAGTACGCATACCGTGTGAACAGTACACTATATCTCGTGTTAATCCATATCTTCATTATGACAGCTCTTTTAGCGTAACCACACGTGGAAATTGTATACTGATAGTGTCTAAAGATAGATGTTAGCTGCTCATAAATCTAATTAAAGATAAGTCACTTACGGGCAACAGTTAGTATAGAAAGACATACAAGGCCTCAAAATCAAGAAGCTTACCCTATCAGACAATGAAGATAGCCAAGGAGACCAGCGCAACCATAGTGTCAAACCTCATAAAGGGTTTCGTTATTTTTTTTTGCAAAACTATGCCGTCCGTGTTACCTAGCAAATATCCACTGCAAACTAGCACATAGAACGTCTTACTTCGAACGAATCTCGATTTTCGCTAGCATACCTCTTAATAGAGTATAAAAGAAACAACCTAAAAATGCAATAGAAATATTCCATAAGGCTCCAAGGACAGGCGTTTTTATTATTAGCAGTCTACTGCATGAATAAAGCTTGCAGAAATTTACGAGGGCAATGCTCTACTACTCGGGCACAACTACGCTGACGCAGTCAACAGCTCAAACACATTGTGCTTCTTAACCAGACTCGTATGAGCACATACTAGTTTATTCATTAGTACCACTAATATTCAAGATACTATTTCAAAATGGTACCGAAGTTCACTGTCCACAACGGCTTCGTTCTTACGTAGGAAATTTAAGCTAGTTCGAATGTTCTGAAGTTCTATCGGCTTGGAACTCGGGCCTTGTTGATTGCCAATGTACCCGGTTGAATGTGTCCAAAATTCCACTAACTTAAGTTACGTCCCGAAATGTTAATATGGATGGATACGTTAACGGATACGTCAAATGGATACGTTACAGCCGCTGAAATATTGGCGGTGCAGTAGTACAGCATCTGAATAACGGGATTATCTATATCATGAGTCTTTAGCCGCACCATTAATGACACCGTCCGAACGGGCTTCTTTTGAAAGATGGCGTACGCATCTTCGGACGTTATCCTGCTGTAACGAGGAATTACGTCGAGATCGAACGAGAATGTCGTATATCTAACAGTGGACAGCACGATGTGACTTCACTATTCGGCCATCATGTCCGCTAGTTTTGCAGTTTTCAATGTCTCTGTAATTCAAGTGCTAGCGGTCGGATAGACGCAGACGCGTGCTTTCATTGACGATGTTATACACCTCGTCCGCTAACTTTTCAATTGTAGCGTTCGATTAACTCGTCTGCCGTCTCTTAACTAGTACGTATTTGAACTCTTCGAATCGCCCGACACAAAATAGGGTAGACACCAGAATGAAGAGCACGTATACGACCATCATGACACCAACAAAGGGTGGGTGCAAGCAAATTGAAAAGCGGCGTCGTGATTCGCGAGCTGCAACTATTTCGGTATTAAGTTCTGGTGAACTTGTACTATCCGACAGCTATTCGTACGATATACAGCCGACGGCTGAAGCATTTACCGTTGCGAATGGAGGCCCCATACTAGCAGTATAATAACAACGTTCCACTGAACTTGAATCCCAAAAAGTTTCAGGCTATTGATGACTGCTGCGACTTTCCAGTAGCAGTTTGCCGCACAGTTTTGCTTGTGTTTATAATTACGAGCTTCCCGGCGATTTTCATAAATTTAGTGTTACCTGCATAGTGCCACAGAAGAGAAATCTTTGGAAGAAATTTGGCCTGAACAGGTGATTCAGGTTCCTAACGTCTGATTTAATACACTGAATAGAATTTTATAGCTTTCATTTGTACGAGCCGGTCGTTATGCCTTGCTAAATAATCTATTGACATATATTCCCCGTTGCAAACTGTCGCCAGAACGACGTAACGTTCAAACATGCACGCGTAGATTTAAGCTATCAGCTTTAGACAGATATCAATGGTTTTGTTTATTCATTGATATGATACTGTTAAAATCTAACTGCAAAGCCTGTCTCAATAAAAGATTCGATTTTTTATAAATACGATTTCGTTTTTAGATTGTTATTGAAATTCAGTGTACGTACTTGTCTCTAGCTTCGATACACAGTACTCGGGACCGTCGAGAACGTAAATACTATAGTGGGCCTATTTTGTTGTGTCGGTTAACGTATTTTCACCATAATTGAGTCAAGTTCGCCCACCGCGGGACATGCAGAGAGATAATCAATGAGTCATTTTTGATCCATCTGTTTGCAGAAGACAATTTATTTGTCAGTTCAGCTTATGTTTGAACGTGACCAACAAGTGAATAGCACAGGTTCAAGCACAAAGGGGTATATGGCTTCACAAGACCAAGTCACGTAATGACAATACTAAACTTATTAAAGTAGGCTTATTAGCGAACTTTTCTTGCCATGTATTACTCCTCCCTAGCAATAGTATTCAAAGGTCTGGACAAAATCCTAAAGCTTTGAAGTATCTAGTGTGCATGCTATCTGACATTGACCATTGAATTACACAGTTGGTTATCCGGCAACACGAAAGTATGGAAGACCGATGTACCAACATGGGTTCGAGACGCGCGCGGAAAGTTGAACTTCCGCTTAATCTTTTGCTATGTCAGCAGCTTCCGAGGCCCTGAATCGCACACATAATCTTATGTCATCGGATAGGTGAACTTGGGCCAGCTTACAATAAACCGGCTGTGATATGAGCAATTCGCATAATGCCAATTAAATCTACGGGGCACACAGAGATTGCAAAGATTCTAAATATACTGCGCGTATACCTGCAGAGGCTGGCCAAGCAATGTATCGTGTTATCGACTTCCTTAGGTGACTTGTGTCGAGGGCAACGCCGAAATCTAGCATACCCAACGCTTTGACTGCAGCAGGACCTCAACTTGGTCATCGGGGGCAATTTTTATAGGTGATGTAGAAGCAAGGTAGGGCTCTATTGACTTGACGAGCTAATCAAAAAAGCAATTTAAGAAAAGGCTAATAAAGCCGCATTAACACAAAAAAGGACATTATTGCAATAATGTCGCATGACAAAACAGCCTAGACGAGCGTTCCTCTTTTGTTTGTATTCAAGATACGTGGAGTTGTGGTTAAAATGTGGACCTTTCACAGATTACGGATTGCCTCCGGCTACCCCGTTTTGCAGATAGACCTATTTTTCGGCTCTTCTATCGACAAAGAAGTATTTGATGATATGCCATTCAGCATCCTCGTGCAGCTCAGCATCGGCCGTAAATAGCTCACGAAGGTTGATAGTACATTGGCGACAGTGCAAATGTCGCTTTCCCAACTGATGAAACAACCTAAGCTGATAAAGCTAATCCAGGCAATTCGAGTAACTTCTGAGCGACGCTCAATGGAGTTCGCGGGAGTTTTATGGCGGTCAGCAGTGGGTAGCGACCTTCAAGGCCGATCATATTCAGGCAATGACGCCTCAACGGTCCAAATCATTATTCAGCATTCTTTTAGAATGCAGACGCAGAAATGCGGCGCTTTTACGCAAAACTAGCCACTGTATACGTTCCAAGCATACAACGTTTATTTGCAGACTACAACTTCTGCAGTCTAGCCACGCAGTTACAGATACCGGGATTTGACCGGGACCGCGAGATTTTGGTACGCAAGTATTAGGTAGTCTTCGAATCTTCTTAATCTAATATAGGCCCTACTTTAATTAGCAGCCCCTTAGAAGGATACGACGGCGAACATACAGATAGCAGGAAAGCCATTACCGCCAAACAGAACAATGTTTTAAAGAACAAGACTCGATTTGGCCATAGGCAGTGAACTTTCACTGAAACCGCCTATATTAACCAATTGTAGATGGACTACTATATCGTATGCAGCCTCAGAAGCATCGTTAAAAACCTGGAAGTAGTACGTCGTAATCTTCTTGTCGCTCCGGCTGTAATGGCACAGGATGTGCAAATATCCCGCAACTTTTTCAGTCCTAGAACGAAACAGATCCATTGTTAATCCATCAGCAGGGCGCCCCATCGCAACGCGCGTAAAAAAAGCGTCATAAATCATGATGCTATGTGTCGTACGAGCACAGCTTATCAGATTAGCCTCAACTGGTGTGACACCGCGATTGAGGAGATGATGATTGATGCCTTCGTGGTTGATTAATCACACGTTAACCAAACGTAATCATAAGAATACATTTTCAATGAACCTTAAATCTTGCCCTTCGACAATGAAACAAGATAGAATATGGCCATCGTAGTTGGTCGTATAGCCATTGTTGTCTTTCTGTACGATCAACACCGTACACAATCTTGTGTTAAATCGTTGCTAGTAAAAACCCATTAGGGATCGTTCGCCACGTGATCATATTCAGTTGACAGCAGAGAACACTGTGATCGGTTCCTTGCCGCGAAAAAATGGACATTCAGGCTTAAGGAAATTCATCATGCATGAGCACTCTAGGTCCGCCGACACAACTACGATGCAAATACTACAGATACCATATGACTCAGGTAGTACGAAGGTAGTCAGTCAAAAGTCTTACAGCAGTTTTACATAACCTGGATTGGATATTACACCTGGGACCGCAGCCCGGCAATTGCACACAATTTGCCATTTTTCTTATTAAAGTAGTGATGACGTGTTAATGGGGCGTTGTATATGCCATGTAATGTGTCCCATCTAGCACATTAGTCCAGATTCGATCGAAATCGGTATATATCATTTCCCTGTCGTAGCGGATGAATGTTTCGCGAACGTTGCACTCGTCTTTCAGAGCTAAGACGAAGGTCCACGGCATCTCCGCTTCTCTCTGGTGATTTCGCAATTGAGGGTTCTTTAGATAGACAGGCTGTATAGAATTATCCATTATAAGACCTTAATGCATCGGCATCTTAATGGACAACCCGAAATTTATTGATGCTTGATTCTCTAGTATTCCAATGGTCAGAGTCCTTCCACATCGTTTGATGGCTTAGACAGCGAAAAGCACAGCATATTGGACGCACAATGTCACCCCGATTGGTTACCTCTCGAATAGGTCCTCTGATCAAGTTTTGACTCAGGAGTAAAAAACGCGCTTATACATAGCCCTGTAGAAGCAATCGTACATCAGTAAGTAGCACAAGGACTTTAGGCTACAGGGTATCGTAGAATGTGGCTGGCGTGCAAACAAAACTAACCGAATAACCATAAGAAACGTCAGTAGGGCGCTAAACAGACGTAGTGTCTTCGAAATCGGACCATTACATTTTTGATATCGGTCTGACAACAAATGAGATGGATTAGGTACCTCTGAATCACTGCTGCATTTTTGTTTACGCATTTTTGAATTGACAGATCTAACTTGCACAGTGGTGGGATACCTTAAAGCTTCTTAACAAACGACGGCACCGTAGAGCTCAACTTATTGTCTGGCTCAAGGAACAATCGCATGGAGATTCAGATTCGCATGGAGACTGTGCAACCCATGAACCGAAGCAATCCTTACGATCGTCACTGGCACTCTTACTGACGCTGATATCGATATAACTGCCACAGATGCCCACCTCGGGCCACGAACGCACAGAGAAATCACGCACACGATCTTTACACATCTGATATTCTCCAGAGCGGGGTTCATTTTCGTGGTAATGTCACCGAAGGCCCACGCAACACTTATCGTGTTGGTTGACAATCTGACTTAGCTCAAGGTAAGTAGGACGGCCCAAACAATATGCGAGCGCGTGACACTTGTTGCCACAAAAGGAACGTTTCTTCGAGCGCGATTTGCCATAGCAGTTACTGCCGCCCAATCGAGGCCTGCGAGGCAAACATCGATATGTCATTGGACTGCTATGTGATAGCTGATGATGTGGTTCTGTCGTTGATTTGTGCCACTGTTGCTGCGACAACGATAAAGCAACAACGCGTCTAGACGTTGGATCCAGGAAGTTCTGGGGGGCGATCATTGTCTCCTCTTGATAATCTGCGTTTTGGCGCTTTATATAAGTAAGAGTACTATTATTCGGTTGACAGAAGCCTTGTCGTGTAGCAGATTCGTACAGTGCTGTCGCCATCATTGGTAACGTGCGATGATCTGAGGGCTTTGCCATCTCTTCTCTTCATCTCCTCACTTGCCATCTTCATTTCAGACAACAGAAATTCTTCAGCAATAGCATTACGCACTGCCATGTCACGAGCACAGTAACGTGTGCTCGGCTAATAGAACACCGAGCTGGGTCTTTGATATGATTGCGCAATCATCGGAGGAGCCCGGCCGATTTTATTATTGACACATTCGTGTATCGAGCTTTCGACATGAGTTCATTTGTAAGCTTTTTGTTGTCGTTAGCGACTCAGGGGAAAATGGGTAGTTCATGTCGCGATGGTAACGCCTCTGGTCATACAAACGGATTAATTTCGTGAATTTATTCAAGGAAATATCAATAGTCAACCGTTAACGAGTTGGGCTCACGAGTACGTGAGGGCAATAGAACAGATGTTGACTTCCGTGGATATTTTTCCACTGGCATCGTTGTACATGAAAGCTGACTCGACCGCGTTGTATCTATCAGCCATGAGTTTGATGTGTGTCAGACACCTCACCGCTCGCAGTTGGTCTCAAGCTCATTCTTAAGATCAGAATCCGCTAGATGAGGCTAAACTTGTTAGCTCCTAATCGATCAATTTCTAGTAAATTTGTATTATATGAACGAGTAATTGTGCAGACTATCTGATTCAGCAGCCACCGCTCTTCACAGTTTCGGGGAGGGGAGGGTCCTACTGAGGGATTGCAGGTCTCGTTTTTAACTTCTTGAACTTGACTGCTCGATTGAGATATCTGAGCGGTCGAATTAATTAATTACAAATTACAAACGCGTTCATCTAAGGGGCGCAGTCATAACATAGTATCAATTTAAAATAATAGAAATGCGAACGTTTTCTTCTCCGGAATTATATATACATGCACATAAATAAATAGAAGCACGTGTTCTAAAAAATGCTCCAGAGTAGTTTCGAATTTTACTATGAACTTGTTTAATTATTCAAGGAAACATAAACGGTGCAGAATAAACGATTTGATGCGGCTTTAATGAAGGGAAATTGTACAACAGGCCCTGATTTTAAGCACGGCAACATTTAGCCCTAACGAAAGCAAATAGACCTTAGGAGGATGGCGGGATTAGTATCTGAAGCTAGTAGCATAAATGATGATCATCAAAGATCCTATAATGATTACCAAAGAGCCTATAAAAGAACTCTATGAAGATTGCGAACATCATAAACTTATTACAGCCTATTACAGCCTATTAGAAGTACTATGCTATCATGTAAATACCTTTTTTCTTACATTTCTTCACAAGTGCTTCTACGTGTAAACTGTAAGAAGGGTATGTATTATACTATTATTAAGGAAAAATTTAATTTCAAAATTATAACTAACAAACAATCCTTTAAAACGCTTTGATTTCCGTCGTTGAGTTCACGTAGTTGAGGACTATTAATTGTGTTTATTTAGTCAGCCTATCGACGTACTTCTAATCATATTATATCCACATGAGTTATAATAGTTCAAATTGAAGCGACAACCAATTTCAGGCCAAAAAAAAAAAGGACCACTAGAAAAATATGTTTCCGGGCAGTATGTGAGAAGAGGCACTTGGGCGCGTTTCTACTTCAGTCACAAAGCCACATTTTTCCTAAACGAACCTAGCCCGTTTTCTTAACTATAAACGCGCTTATTATTCTACTTTCGCTACCTTTTTTAAATAAAAAATATTTCTATTTTTTTTTTATTGAGTTTCTCATAAATAATAAAATTATATTTATTGATGATAACATCATTATCCTACTTGATTAAATAAAAACTATATTCATATTTACTGCCTATTTTAGTTCTTGCTTCAAAATAAGATCCTATTTAATTTCTAATAATTGCATTTAGTTTTTAGAAAAAATATGAAAAATTGTTGACTTAATAAAAGCCAAAATAGTAGTGATTAAAAAAATCGACATTTCCTTATTCATTCTTTTTTTTTTTGATAATTAAAAGAGTTAAAATACATTTTTTTTTAGCAGCTCTAAATGAAAAGCACATAACACTGGTAAAGTTATCACGTAAAACTACCAAAGTATTCTGGATCTAAATGTACTTTCGTACCAGAAGAGAGCAGGCGAGATACTCGGAATATGGAAAACCCACGATACAATGCTTGTTATTGCCAGGGCGCTATAAAAAAAAGTTATAATTTGACCTTCCAAAGCGGCTGATAAAAGTAACCTTTTCGTCAATATAGAGGCCATTTTCTGGCCTGGCAATAATTCGCAAACAAAGCAAATATTCGTGGTCAGAATATGAGCTGGGATTATAGGACAGCTTTTTAAGAGCCCATTTTTAAAGCAGCTTATTATTGTAATTCGTAGAATGAGAAAAAGTGGGAATACCTGAATCCGACCACTATCAGACGACTCCCAGCCATGATATATTTATGCAATGCAGTCAACTCTTTTACATATCAAAAATTATCATTGTTGAAAAGAAACTTGGACTAAAGACGGGCTGTTTTAGTGTGACCTTTTCGACTTACGAGTTACTGATCATCAAAAGCCGTTTGCTCTGTAGGTACTGAGCACAGAGTGATAGCCGATTTGTGTAGTAACATTAAAGGCACGTGTTGGTCTAGGTTCGAACGCGGGCGTAGATAAACATTGCTTCGTGCGTCTTGTTTAGAGCAGTACTCAACGACACTACCGAATGTGAAACACGAAAAGTACAACTTTAGCTTACACGAAGTAGCAGCCGATCGCTGTGTGGTAGCAGCTTGATTTTCGTAGGACCCAGAAGTTCGAAAAGAAGTAGCCGTTTCTGGGTAAATAAGTTCCCATAAAATCTGGGTTAAAAGAGGATCACACAGAGGTGTAACGAATTTACTTTAGACGAAATAATAACTAGATCCTTTTTATCTTCAAAAACTTACTTTCAAGTTCGATTAATATTAAGATGTCCGAATATTGTACGATTATGCGCTAAGTGACATGCGAATTAAATTGCAGATCAATTAATATCGAAGGGAATACATCCTAACTTGACATCACTATGCGAACTGGCTAAAAAGCTATACGACAGGCCAAAATGTGAAGATACGTTAAACAAGTTATACGTGATTTCTAGTTCTCGTCTGAATGGCAACAAGCGCATCGAAAAGCTCACCTAGATGATAAACGAAGCAGCGGTTTATATGTATACGTATCACCAATCCAGCAATTCCTCTCTATTCCAACATGGCTATTCTACGTTCTTTCTCCGTATTCTGTGCCCAAGCTCGCTAAGAACTTAACGGTGATCAGAGCGATTTGAGTACGCGTAAATCTGAAAGTCTTCGTTTAAACCCTGAAAAGCCATTCAATTCTACGTTAAAATTCAAATATTACCAAAGAGGGATTATGAGACTAGTAGTAACAACGCGCCAACATATTTTCTAATTTATGCCGAGTAACAGGTTTATAGCCGAGTAATAGAGAAACTGCGCCAAAGCTTTTTCGCAATACTGTAGTGGTTAAAACGGCTGTTTTGATCGAGCGTGACATTGCTCATATTTGATCGGTCTTTTGCATTAAAATAGCGTCTTGCCGCCGCAATATTCAAGATAATTTATTTACACCTTTGTTACAGTATAATATGTAGTTGTAATTGACCACGACGTGGTCAGCGTTCTTGGTCTTACTAATTTCTGCCATTAGTTTATAGTAACAATGATGATGATAACCCTGTAGGCATTTTTGATGGAGAGCCTTTAGCCTAGGTGCTTGCGCTTTAGATGTCTATTCCTTGTTGTATAACTGGCCTTTATTCTTTTACGCTTCATCCTCATATTATTATTCCTATATTATAATTATCTAATTTGATACACCCTTCGCCGGCCTGGCTCATTCTAGCCTCAGCTTATTCCAGAGCCACGTTGAGAGCTCATTCTGGTGGTAAATATCGGTTGGCCCGTTCGACAGTAGTTTGACAGCCGAACGGAGGGTGTAGCAGCAGTAGTTCTAACAGGGATAGAAGCTGTTCAGGCAGCGGGCAAACGAACGACGAGACAGCTTTGCTCACCCTCGAGAGCTTTCCAAAGGCTTTACGTATGGCTTTTGGGAAGTTGTCTGCCTGACTTGGTTTGGCTTTTCCGAACTTCGTTCGTCGGCTATCCCCCGGGGATCAGAAGCGTGTGCCAGCCGAATCGACGATAGCGGAGGTGGTGGTAACGCAGGCGGCAGCGACTTGCAAGGGCCCGGATGAGAGAAGAACGGACTTGAAGGGTATGAAAAGGGAAAAAGCCAAAGAAGGAAGGACCAAAGAATGGTAAAGAGCAGGCGCTACCAGTAGCATTGAATCCTAGGATGAAGACTAAGCAAGCGAGTTGGCTCAGACTATGGATGGAAGCAAACTACGAAGGAACAGATCTATCGATTGATCCCGAGTGCGTTCATTCATACCATCGGAATGGATGAGCAATGACAGATTTCTTGAAACTAAAACGAACTCAACAATAAACGCCTGAACCGTAGTAACCTATTTACTGTGAAAACAATCATAAACGGGACAATCAATTAAGCCATAATAGATAAATGCGACATAAAAATGTTTAGTGGTAATTGTGTATATTTTTTTGTTGTTTTTTTTTTTTAAGAAAGCTTAAGTAATACCGTTTACGCACCCAGCAGAGCAATATTTATCAAGCGTAAGCGACGAAATTCTCATTTAATTTAGTTATAAATTACTAACCGTTGCTTGTTACCAACATCTATTTATTTGAATTTTATATAGAACATAGTCGACAAAATCGTGACCCTATCATCAATTTGATCGAAAATAAAACGAATTGTTGTTGAATCAATAGATTAGAAAAACTATTAATCACTTGTCCTGACTAATGCTTGACGGAATATATTTGGAGCATATATATATATATAGTAATTAGGGTTATTTTTATTCTGAAGATGACGATTACCAGATAATTGACCAATTATCCAAAACATAGATATTCCATTTACACTTAATAATTATTTTTTTTTTATTATTAAACAAATCGATAACAAGATTTCTCATAAATTCAGGTTAACACTTAAATTCTTTGTAGGTATAATAATTAAAGATCCGCTAATACTGGGCCCCAGCATGACAATGCCAACTTTATACGTCAAAATAATAAATACAAAAAATACAAACTACTGAAAAAAAATTTAGATTTAATGGCAGACTAGAAAATATAATATAAAATAGTAGTTAATAAAAGAATATTAGCACTAAGATAAAATAATTCGATTTTCTTTATATTCGAATTTTGAATCTTCACACTTGAAGTCGGCGAAATGTACGTGAAGACAAAGTACGAACTTAGACGGCTCAGAAAGACTAGGCTGAAGAGCACGTCCCCATGATAACTTAGTGGCATACATATTGCCTAACGTCCTAATCGTTGTGGTCTAGGTTCAATTTAGGATCTAGATACACCTCGTTTCGTGCTGTAAGCCAGCCGTCTGATGGAACACCTAACAACGATACCAGACATAAAACTCGAAACGAGCGCAGACACACGTCGTCGTCATCTAATCAAACGTAAGACGCTATTGCCAGACGTACTACTTGAAACATCTTTTCACGTTAACGAATGGGAAAAAACGCTCACGATGCAGCAGGACCTTGTGATACTCTTACCGACCGGCTTAAGGTGGCAAGAACGTGAAGTTCAAATAAAATGCACTACGGCATCAATATCCACACCTTAATCAAATCTGCAACAATTACTACATCCAGCGTCCCATCCTCAGCGATGGCCGCGCTCAGCATCAGCAACAAAGAAAACCGTCTCAGGAGATAATAGGGTTTGTTCGCGATAGATCAGCATGCTACCAATTGGTCGGGCAAACTACTATCATAAACCCGCTAAGTTTGAATCAGTGAGCTGTGAGACAACTACTAACGCTATGAAGTCACATATCTCATGCAACCTGAGAAACGTTTCGGCTCAAGTCAGTCCTTCAGAAATTATACGATGATCTTCTATAACAAGTATACAACGTGCAACACTCAGCCAGTGGGGCACTCGCGATGCAAGGGAATCTACGCTCCGCTGGCGGAATAGTTCGCGTGATCTGCAGATCTATATTCGGCCGTTCGGTGGAACCAAACAGTACCGAGAATAAGGACCACGACGCAGAATGGCCGTGATGATGTCTCGATGGAAACATACGATGGTAACACCTAAGGACAACTCTACATAGTATACGACAAATTCACTAAACCTATTCCAATCAGATCCATATATACTATGCTCGTATAAATTGAATTGCTCTGTACAATGTAACGTGAAATCTGAATCGAAGTGGTCTAGCACCTGTCAATCTTATAATGTCTGGAACGACTTATCTAGAAACATCTTCGGATTCGAAGAAGCCAGGTCTTCCAGTATCTCCAGTGGCAGTATTTGGCTTATATGTGTGTTTATACTTATCGACTAACTCACCCTTGCCCATAATCGCGCAACGGTTATTCCTGTCGCTGCAACAAGACCAGCGCTATTCAAAAAAAGGTATGTACGCAACCAGGAAAATAAATAGAATATAATGTGGTTCCAATAGAACGTATGGAGCTTTTCAAAAAGCGAGCTTGCTGTCCCGGACTGCGCGTCCGCACGTAGTCCGTGGACGGCCCATTGCCGCAGTTCTGAGTGCCTTTGTAAGCGCGCAGCTCGGTTTAGATCGTATCTATAACGATTACCCAAACAACGATTAACGCCTAGCCTGCCATACACGTAAAAGAGTAAATAACAAGTCGAACTCGGTGAAACGGCTTCAAATCGCATTCCTACACTGTGGCGTACCGCTTTTTATATTGTTCGATGACTGTACTGATGTGGCCTGCCGATGGCAGGGCTTCTAAAACACCCCTTTCTTCACCCCCTTCCAATAGGCAAATCAATCGAGCCGGTTGATCGTCCGTAAATACTAAAGTATCGCTCGCTCTACATATGTATGGCTGCCCTACGGCTATTGTTTCGAAGCACAGCATTTCCGCCCTGATAGGATGAGATACAGTTTCTTTTTGCCGCTGTTTAATAATGCAGCACATCGAATGTCTTTGATAACTTATCGCTGCCTGGTCGGCCGCCTAGTTGGTTATTCGAATGGACAAAAAGAAGAGGAAATCGCTATATGACCGCTTGTCCTACAGTGAACAAATCGTATATGACCGATGATATGCTATTCCTCGGCGTGAAGCGGAGAACAGCCCGATGACTGGTAAGCATATTGAACGGTGCTATACAACCGCACCATTTTTTGTCGTTGGCTTGCGTACTGGCACCATGTATACTCTAATACAGTAATAAATATGGCAGGACACGGTCTAAGACTATTCTTGCGGCTTTGTCGAAGTCCCGCAAGTTTCTCCTAACCAATTTAAGTAAAAAATGTATTTTAGAGATTAATTTCAAAAGCTGTTACATTTTTATTATCAAGAGCTCCTAACTAGACCATGTTGAATATTCAACCATATATACAGTACATCTAAATATCATTAACGATCAGCAATTCTAGCTCGCAATCAATATTTCATGTTCAAGATGTTAATGTGACGATATAGATCTTAAAATAATGATTCTAATTAATTGTACTTCGATATGCTAAAATAGGCCCGCTGTTAAACCAGTGTTTTAGCTCTGTAAAATATTCCTTTCAGGCCAGATCGGCATAGTTTTCTTTCTTTTAAACAGTTACTGTCGCCGGCTAAATGACGGATTCGCCTTTTCTGCAAAAGCCAATATAATATTGCTGTCCTTATGGGCCTCAGCGATGAGCCTTCTTCGTACGCTTAGGTGGTAGAAACAGACCATTGCGTCTTTATGGTTTTGCGCGCATTGTTATCGTTTATTCTTGTTGTAGAGTGCTACATTATGATCCTACAGACGGAAGGAGTGCATATGTAGTGCAGGCGACAAGAAGCGGGACCTAAGGCAGGGCAGCAGTTTATCCGCCTTCCGCATATGATTTATTGACACGCCGGTGTTGATAGTAGTGCTCTTGGGATACTGATGACGGCTTGTCGTCTAACTCCTTTTTCTGTGTCCAACGCCCAGTGTTTCACTAGTTGGATTAACTGCCAAAAGCCATTATAGAGGACCCCCAGAGGTAAGCTTGGCTCTAGCCACTCCGATAGCCACTATGATATATAATATCATAAAAGAAGTATCCTAGGCTACGCTTGACGAATGATAAAACTAACCCCTAATAGATTTTGGGTTCGATTTCTACTAAGAGTACAGCCGTCAAATGACAAGGTTTCTATTACGTGATAAACTTGCTTACTCTCATAGTTTATATAAGATATTGTGGACAGTTATAAACCTATAAAGTTTTGGGAAATGTATGTGATAACGTTTTGCTAAATTGCCCACAGATGAAAAGCACTAAAATATGTGGTAGAGTCTTTGTTGTGTCGTTCTCGAAACGAACATTTCAATTTTGCCTCAATTGCGGCCAAAATTGCGACTCAATTGCGGAACACTTCTTGTTCTAGTTGAACGAGCCTGAGGCTTCAAGCCCTATTATGATTTACATTAGAATATTCTTCTAAAGTAATTAAGATGCTCGTATAGAGCTGAAATAAACCTATAAGGGCACGTGCGTAAACACGAAAATAGCAAGAGCTGCTCTGTAAAAGCTGCATCAATGATACCAACTGGGAAACGTATCTAGATATTCCTCCAAAACACCGCTCTATAAGATTAATTTCGACTTGTAAAAATATACAATTTGAAGGTCAATTAGTTTTTGGTGAAAAAATAGAATTCGATCATTTTGAAAAAGTGGTTTTATAACATCGGCCTGTCAAAAATTTGAATTTCGAAAACAAGGTTTTTGGTAATTCTCTAATTATAAAAATTCAAAAAATGTGCCAGCTAAACGGGAGGATCGATGTTGGGGATACATAGTGCCCTTACCCGGTCTGTCAGCTGTTGGAAATTTTCTTAAAACTCCTGTTGCTAATTGGATTGTTTGCACCGTCTTGCAATGGGCTAAGATCAGCATCTAGTCGTTATCTGGGTACAGAAAAATCTCTGAGGTGTCTTGCTTTGTAAATTTTAAATGGTTTGTCAGACATAAAATAGAAGCCGATTATAAAGGCGTCCATATTTCCGCAGATACAGTTGTCCGAAATAGTAAAGAAATAATTGAAAATACTAAGTAGGCCTAGGGGGTTCGTTTGTGTAATATCGTATCATCTGATGATCGGAAAAGTGTTACTATGTGACAGGAATAGCACTAGCTTGACGACAATACTAATCATAGTAGATAACGTGTGCCCCCTATCTCGTACTAGCTGACGTCTATCCGGTATCCAAATAATACATTTTTTTTCATAGAATTGTGTCTATGCACTAAAATTGCCGTTTATATTATTGGCAAATACATTATAGACTGTCAAAGAAAAGCGGATTACTGCATTGGTTGTAAGGAAGTTGTCTTGCAAACGTAAATAATATGTTCGATAGACGCTTCAGTGTGCAGGAGGGGGCTATCCGCGTTCCGATAAGAGGTAAAACACCGCCACTTGCGAGCTAACAAGCGTATTTGCTGATGAATGATGCTATCGAGCAGCCCGTGGCATAATTTGTAAAGCCAAAAAAACATATCGGATTGAAAAAGTATCTAAAAATAAAAAAATTTAGTCCTCAAATTCAGCTCGACCTTTGCCTTACTTAACATGCACTAAAGCTGCGTATAAGTCTTTTTTTATGTATGCACTTTTAATTAGTCCTTATTTGTTACACCTACATGTTGACGAACAATATAAATGTTCTTTTTATTTACTTGTTTTTCCTTGAATATCTATTTTATAAGCCTTTGAATATGTTTGTCCGATTTATTCTGTAGTTCGAGCCTAGATCGACTAGTGCTGTACAATGTCATCAATGCCAGGGAAAAAATATTATTCCACCGCCAGAGTTTCTTATCTGAACATTAACATCATCTCTGCAGTCGATTTCGTTCAGGTTGACTCGGGGGCGACTGGTTGAAGTGTTTAAAAAACTTATAGTTCCCAACTTGTACGTGGGTCTAAAAACATAGGTCTTTTCCTTGAATCAGTGCTTCTTTTTCTGTGTCTATTCGAATATTCGACGTAACTGCCTACACGCTTTTTCGAACCGCAGCTTACGATGCCCTTTCCTGTTCAAAACATGACTTTTGCAATTGGGATAATGCCCAATGAACTGTCTAGTATTTTTACTTAACGACGCGTCTATTTATCTGCTAAACGCTCAAAGGATATTTTAGCACGTATCAGTTACCGAATAAGAAGAGATAATACATGAGATTCTGTATTCTGGAAGTATCAAGGCATAGGTGTCGCTGTTTGCTAGATTGTATGATATACGATGACCTGTTTAAAATCTGGCCTTAGCTAAGGGCTGAATACGAGCAAGAGCGCCTTAGCCGGTCAAAAAGTCCTTAAACTCTGTAACCGTTTTACTACGTCTTACAAGTAAACGGTAGCGTGCTATTAAGTGTTTGTTCTGTGAAATCTGCCCATCTCTCTATTTACCTACAATAATAATACAATTTGTCTTCTTACTATACGTTAATCTAGATCGAATCCTCGTTACGACTGTTTATTAGAAAATAACTTCTTCTACCTCTGTAAAAGGTCGGAAAGAAGCTAAACAATATAGGTCTATATTTAACTGTGAATTTATTTTTTTTACCTTCAAACTTACTTAACCTCCTTGTATGCATATAGGTCTGCTGTTTTGGCTGTTTCTGCTCCTGATATCAAATTGTGGGAGTGCCGTGATGCTCCCATGCGTTCGCCTAGGCCCGGGGGCAACTAATCAATTTTAGGTAGCTATCGTAGGAACAGTTCGCTCTGTGCTGGCGGAAACTAGCCATCTGAAGTAATACCTAACAGGAGTATCGGCCTAAAAATATCTGAGTGGTACTGAATTTGTATATTCTTCTATTAATATTTTAGGTATTGTTACGACTGTTTTTAATTAGATCAGAGATAAGAAAGAAAATAGCGAGATATTTTCAACGGTCCTCCGTGACGTGTGGGCGTGCATAACAATGGCCCAATAGACTGAGCTTCCGAGCGCTATTTACTCAAGCTAACTCAAAGCGTCGTATCTGGAACGTCAGCTTTGTTAGTCCTTCCTTTTTCAATGCTATTCATAATCGTTACTCTGCGTCGTAGGGAATATATGAGAACCGAAATAAAATTAAAGCCAAATGATTAGGGACGTAAAATCGTAAAAAGGACTATAGTCGCTCTTTACGTTAGCAGTAGTATCTCGTTTAAAGACACGCATTCTCGTTTATATTAATGCATCGAGCAGGGCTTTGCTGAGTGTTGATCGGATAATGAATGCACAACGTTAAATAGCACGTAAAAGTGGAGATAACTTTCAGAGAAAAGGTAAGATCCTACAGGGTTAGCTTTTGTCCTAGGAAATAAAAACTGAGTTTCTGCGAACGTCATTACGCAGAAACGTACTCGTGTCAAAAAACTTTGTTTGTTAACTGTTGTAAGTTGTAGAACAATCCAGAGAAACGCAACCATGCAGCTGAATAAGGTTTGTTCTCTAAAAATACATAGTTAAAAATCTATTTTGCTTTTCTTATATTCTTCTGGTATACTTATATTTACTATACTAGTTGGTGTATATTGTTTCAGTTACTCTGCAAATAATCAGGGATGCATTGATGTCGGATTAAAAGAATATTCCTCAATTGGTAGTCGCATCTAGCTTGCATTTGTTCGATACATTTTGAAGGAAAAAGTTTATTCAATACGATATATCACACATGCTTTTCGGCTTTAGCTAGTATCCCGTAGTAACTAGACTAAGGAGAGCCTTTCCATTAGCTAATGTTGTAACTTAATTAGAGCTGATGTGGCCACAACTGACGTCTTGCTTAATATTTTCCAGGAGGTCCGCATGGAATAATCTATGTCATTTTCGATAGTTAGCGGAATATTTTGTACGGGCTAAAAAAAACTGATGCGTTTTCACCTGACTCGAAATCAGATCACGATAGATTCTGCTTGTTAGGCGATACAGCGGAGATACAGAGGCTCTCGCACAACGTAATATAGTCTCATTAGCTGGTTTCGTCGCATACTAAAGAAAAACAACTTCATTGGATCATTAAAAAGTAACTGTGACACCTAGTTTTTTTTTGCCTTATTTTATAAGTCTTTAGAGACGTCGTAAGGTTTGGAAATAGGGCAGAATATCTATTTATAAAAAGTCTTTCGTATTTTACGTCCGATACTAGAGCTGTTAGCCTTTACCTCAAATAGTTGGCTCCCAGCATGGAACAAAGTATATCTACGCCACGATTTAGATCCGGGCCATTACGTGCTTAGATGTCCAGGGACTCCAATTAGATAATACTGTCCTGCGATGGATAACTAACCAAAGGTTACAAATGACAAGCGAGTGTTATGTCTCTCTTTTTAAAGTGATCTTGCCGGACTCTTTTTTACTTAAGGTGTAAAACAGGAATGCCAATAGGCCTAATTTCTTCGCTAGGTTTCTTGTGAATTTCTAAACATATTGCGGTAGATTCAAGTGAACTCGATTACAAAACTCTCATGTTTGCTAAAAAAAAAAACACAGACCTTCCATATATTCCCTTTGATAACTACTACCAAAGCTTCTGTTCCAAAGTCGTATTTAGATAACAATGATCTTACTTAAAAATCATTGTCGAAGCGTCGATGTTCCCTTCCGGCCGTTGGCCCGAAAAGCGCATTTAATCTGAGAACTGTGTATGAGCCATTTGTACAGTTGACCTTTTCATTTCTAAATTCTGATTCCATGATAAGTTGCACCGATGGACCACGCGAAACAATGAAGGAAATCCCTTGTTTTTAGCCTTTTGAATAGACTTTGTTCGAACCCTTGAGAAACGTTAAAGTGTATTGCAGTCAGCGATGTAGGTTCTACTGGGTGCGGTTTCCATCCATCACAAATAACGGGACGGAGTGACCGTCATTAGTCGACATGATTACTAAGCATCCGAATTGAAACAGGTCTAATCTTTCTCTCTTGTCGACTGTCCCCGTCACCTCTACTCAATGGTGGCTTAATATTACTTACTTTTATTTACTAACTCAATTATTTAGTAGAAAACGTTCTGTCTTAACTGCTGGTTTTTTCTATTCGTTAAAGTTTACCGTTTAGTTGAAAATAGTGAACTAATAAAGATCGCCATTCCCAGTGACGTGACCTCACATTACGGCCGTTTCGAAAGGCTAGTTAGTCGCAGTAAATCGTACTATTCATGGTACCTACATTTGGTCACTTCAACGGCCTTCAATAGCTTTATTTTCTAGTGTGTCTAAGTTACGTTATCAGGAAAGCTTTCTGAATTTTGATTCCGGAACACATTTTTTCGTCCAAATAATTGCCTGCCGTCCCGATTTCCCGAAAAAAATTCAAAATGCTGGAGGCGTTTTACTCAAATGTATATTTTTGATTGTATACAAATTTCACTTCTTGTAGAATACAGAGTAACAAGCTCGCACCAGGTTCATTCTATCAGCGAGACGACTTTATGCTTTGCGTAATGCAGAGAAATTCGATGGATATTGCCGCCTATTGAGAACAAAAAGATATAATATGAGGTGTACCAATCGTTGGCTAACGATCGAAAACAGCTACAAGTAAGAATCGATGAAGTGGGCAAAGAAGATGAAAGGAAAGGCCTTGAATAGATTCCCTCAGGGCAACGGTGCTCATCCACGTTAGCAGAGCGAGAGCGACGGCGTTATCCTAGCTCGAGAATTCTATCGTTCAAGATGATCGGGTTTATTTTGGCGAGAAAACTCGAGAAAAGTAAACCGAGCAGCCAAAGAAACAGCGGTAGCAGAAGTAGCAACACAGACAGCCGAGAGACTTTGCTAGCGTCTACTGGGAAATTGATACTCTGATAGAAAAACAAAAAGTTTCAGGCGTATTTCGGATGGGCATTTGAGGAAAAGCCGAAAGCCTGACCAGTGCCTTTGGCCGTCGACCGCTGGCTGCCTGGTGAGTTTAACTATTTTTTTTATAAAACGGATAATTTCCATCAATAATCCAATAAATCTACAAAACAAGAAAGAACTATTATAAAATTAGGCCATAAACGGCAGGACGGTAGATAAACGAATCCGTCCTATAAGAGAAAAAAGTCACGAAAAAATCAACATTGTTTATAAGTAATATGAATCCGAGTACAAGCTGATGTATATCATGATAGCCTAGAGAATAATTGGTATTTGCCTGCCGATAATCGTTTAATAATTGGCCATATATACGCCAGATTCCCTGACGCCTGAATTCGTTGGTTCCTGGTTGAAGTACACAATACTCGTTAGAGCAATCTGAATCCACCAGCTAATAACTAAGTTTAATCATTCGAAAATACTCCCAATATCAGCAGAGAATGAGTTAGACATCATTTCCTCAGTCAATTAGTAGTATGGAACGAATGTAGGGAAAATATGGTCCCTACAACAATACAATGCAAACACGTGCCTGTTGTATATAATGTGTGGAATCGTATAGTAAGGATTCTTCAACCCGCAAGCTCTCGTTAAACATGGTAAGCGCATGTACTTCTTCTTGCCGTCGGTGGTTGATTTCTTTATACCTGACCCTCAGCTGTTCTTTCAAAGGTACTACATTGTAGCGCCGTTTTAGCAGTGCTTTAGGAAAATCTTACTATAAAGGCTCAAAAGGCGCAACGTGAAGAAAACCGAAGAGGTCAAGGGGTTGCTACTGTGACAATTTTTTCTATTGTTCGTATTGTTATCGAAAGACCAAAATTATCTACCGCTTCGATTCGAACCCACACCATCGCTGTGTCCTGTAGGGTGACACAGCGCAACCGACCGAACACTTCAGATCTGGAAACGCTTGTTGTTACGTGTGAAATGACGTGACGGAAGACTGCTGTCTTGACTGATATGGATGTAAACAAGCTTAGTTTACGGTAGAGTCCGGCAAAATGTTATAAGCTGGATTGAAATCTCGTTACAGAGAATAAATAGTAATTTAGTAGAAAAAGAAGTTTTCACAAGCGGGTCCGGCCCATTGCTAATGATGTACGCAGCGGCAACTATTTAATGAACGCAAGGCCAATGGTTGAACAAATGTAAATTGTTGTAGAGTTGTCCACACTATTTAGGACTGTCTACTATTTAAGGTCTAACTATCCTAACCGGGCCAGTTGGGCTTAATAAATGAATATTTAATTGAGCTGTTTTACACGTAGAGCTTTCTTGAAGTCTTCTAATATGCAGTCTACGCTAAGTGAGTGTGCTTCACTTCTAACCATCTAGTTAGGCGTAGGTCAACCGTAATAGTTTCCATAAAGGTGTGAAAAAAGTAACTGCCAAGATAATCAGAGCACAAAAATTACCGCAGTTGTGGATAATAGATCTATAGAATTTTAGCGCTGAAGCTGAAATTTAATGTCTTAGAAATTAGAGCTGTAGCTTTTACATAGGACGGTTACCTTCACTAGAAAAGCCTCTGATTTACATTGTAAATATGGCTATTTCGAAAGCGAGATTGTTCGATAGAGTTCATAGTGCAGCAAAAAGTTCTCCAGTAATGCATCTCAGAAAGAAATTTCAATAATTTATAGTGACTTTTTAATCTACTGAATATTTTATCTCTTTGCTGAGCTCCTAGAGGTATCTGGAAGCTTCATATAAACAGTAACTAGTATATTCATGCAGGCTCCAGTATGTGTTCCAGATGGAAAGAGTGCAATAAAAACGATATCCTACTTTTTAACTAATTCATCATTGCCCAGCCTCGCCCATGAAATTCGTCGACGCCGCAGAAAATGTACAATAACTTAACAAATAGTTATAAAATATAATGTGTTCAATTTTCTCAAAACGAGAAAGACCACAGGAAACGTTCATATCGCCAGTACTACGTCTAGCTATTACGTATGCTATATTACGATATAATATTTCTGCTCTCATGCGAATCTTATTGTTCTGTTTTGTGCTTGTATGTGATAGCACTAATGTCTGGGAAGCGCGGTAGGCGCCCGTGGTTGTGCAATACGTCCGTGATGATGACGACATTGCCTTGCGCTAATGTAGGACCCAGTCCTTGTCGTTGCGACGTCCCTCACTTCTGCGTCATAATAACCAAGGCAGAAGGAACCTTTTATCGATGGGGAACCTGGGTCCCTCGTTTACTCCTATTAGTTGAGAAGTTTCCCTCTGCTGACGACAACTCCCAAGAAATATTTGATTCGCTTACACCCGCTTGATGTCGACATCCTTAAATTAGCCAGAAAACATTGACTTTTTCCGCTTAACAAAAAGCCGTTATATTATTGCTCCTGTTGTTTTTTTTCGGCATTTCTATCGCTATCGTAGACCATTTCTACCGGCAGAATTTACGCGGTCACTCATAGCGCTACCATCGAGTGTCGTTAATGTACAAGGTGACGTTGTTTCATTTTGACGTTGTTTTTAGAGCACCTAATTGGAGAGTTCCGTGAGTGTGAGTAGAGATCTGGCACATTTCTTCTTATTGTAATGCAATTTATACATGACAATGTTAGTCCATGACCTTTTCCATACGAGGGAAGCTTCGCCATTATTTTTTTTGCATACCACTAGTGTCACTTCTATGCACAAAAATAGTTGGTACATTGTTTCTTTCCAACCTATTTAATTTATGTGTAGGTAGTAAAAAGGACTCCCTGTACATCAACTGAAATCAGTTCGAGCTGTCTAATTAACGAGCTACGAGCAATCTATCCTCAAAAGGTTTTTCATTTTTGGCAGTGTGTCGTATCGGGCTCTATCCGCGATTCAGTTTCACTCCAACATCTCTTCAAACAATTTTTGGATTGCTTCTTTATAACGAAGGAAAATGGTAGATGATTTAATAAAAAGATTATGAGCCCAACGCAAATGCCTCTGTGCAACCATATAAACCTCTGAAAGGTTCACAAAACTTGAAGACGATAGCGCGGCAAGGCCGGGACTTTGATCATTAAATAAGCATCGCCATAATAAGTATCGAACGATCAGTACGCTAGCAGCTGGGTAGGTATGAGCAAATGATCTTCTGCATTTTTCTTGTTAGCTCTAACGAAATCGCTACTAGATCCAGCACCGTCAAAGTATAGCATACTTTTCCTTTATTCGGTGCTCTGCGAATTCTACATGTGTCACGCTGCAACAGCGACACGTGATAACGACAGCGTTTATTTGTCAAAGGAAAATAAGTTTACAATCTTCATGGACCAGTGGACGCGGATACGCCTTTGTGCTGGGTACATCTCTGTAGAGAAAAACATTGCTGATATATTATAGTGGTCCTGAAAGGCTTCATACAAACTACAATCCTTTAACCTAGTATAACGACCTAAATAATAAAACGAGACGGTGATCAATATGAACGTAATTAAATAAAATAGAAGAAGTCAAGTAAACTTTAATTGGGGGATGCTATTCATTATAACAGATTGGCTGACAGCTTATTTTACGTATTAGTCGTTGCCGAAAAGTGTATCAACGTCATGATGCCTTAGTTAGGGCCATGCCATTGTCTTAACCCCAAAAAATTATGTACATTGGAAGTGGTACGTTTCATTTAAGGATCACTTGAGGCATCGCTTGTCTATTCGGCACACGTAAATCGCAACTAAGTTTTTTCTTCGTAACTGCTACATTTAAGTTAAATCTTATATGCGAAAGTTCACAGTGGCTTTGAGTAGTTGTGTATAAGGCTATTCGACATGATTTCCTCCACGGCTGATCGCCTGCTACGATCACTGAAATGTGTGAAAATTTGCGATTCAAAATTTAGCACGCTTACATTCGTCTATCTCCTGCCAGAATCGTTTAATATCATATATATATATATATATAACCATGGTTTTATATAGCCATATATAACCAGTAACCTAAAAAACGGGTATCGTCGTCATAATCCTAAATCATTTATAAGGGTTCTCAGAGCGTGAGTGGCAGTAGGCGAGAGACAGCGACCCGCAATAACGAGGGCGCTTCCTTTTCGATTATCGAACCAGCCCACGTATTCCTGACTTAGCTGTTTTCGAACCTGTTTGGTATTGGACCAGAACCGCTGCCTGCGGCAATGCACGTAAGATCGTCCATCTGTAGTACAAGCTTTCTGTATTTCAAATCGAACATGAAGCTTATGTGTTGTTGATTCATCCCTAATTTTTCTTCCGAAGAGCTTAGATATCTGTGTCCTGTATTTATAAATCAATTCTATTTCATGAAAAGAATACGAAATACGTATCGACGTATTGTACAAGCATCCATTGCCGTTTATTGCGCAAAAATTGCACGAGACCACTCTGCTTTTAAGTTTGATACTAGCCAAGTTTTTGGAACACTCCTCCCAGCAACTAACTACGACTACTACCTGACTGCAATCTAAAAATTACTGCAGAGTACGCTATAATATTCCAACGCGTAATTACGATAAAAAAAATAAAAATAACTGCTAGCTATACGGATAAGGTCTACCATTTTAAAACTCTCATAGCTGAACCCTCTGGGTCCTGATATTAAGGTAACTGCTATAACAAAAGTTTTATATACATGAAAATTGCCTAAAATGTATTGACCTCTCCTAACTAGATAGCGTTGAAATAACATATATATATATATATATATATATATATATATATATATATATATAATGTGAGACAGGTCGTCATTCGAAAACTGAGACTTGATAGAGTGATAAATGCGCTAACATGTCCACAGTGTCCGCGCTCAAGCTTAACATGGAATATCTTGAAGAAGAGTAAAAAGATTTTCGTGAAAATCCCATAGTTTACAATGTTAGAGCGATAAAATAATGATAAGCAGGCCCATCAAATTCCATCAAGATGTATTATAGGAAGAAACGGGTCAAAGGTGCTTCCTTTGTTCTCGGCCTGAAAACTGCTATTCCCTTTTCTAGGGCACGACCACTCACGAAAATTGATGAAATGATTGCTACAGTTAAGCAGAACCAATGTAGCGATTCACAATGCCAGAAGACCAAGCATTCATCACTAAACACTTTTAGACTATCTGAAAAGTGCTCGGTGTTTGGGTGCCGAAAGGAGTTTCGTCAATCATATCTCTGTCTTTAAGACTCAACGACTGACTACGTATAACAATAATTTCCAGATACGAAAAAAGTGCTCCACAATCTGTGCCAGAAGCCAGACTAGCATCAAAGAAGCCTATGCTATGCGTTTGGCAAAACTGGAGAGAAATCGTGCATTACGGATTGGTGCCCCCTAGTAAAATGATCGATTTGAATCTCTACGGTCGACAATTAACAAGCCAGTGAAACAGTCGATCAGAACTCGTGAGCAGAAAAGGCATCCTCTTCCGCCATGACAATGCCAGATCACTTCCATTTTAACAGCCCAGAAAAAAATTGATGAACACCACAGAGGTTCAACGGTGATGGGATTCTGATATTGCGGCTAAAATTACGCATATTAAGACATTTCTAGTTCCGTCTTGAAACATATAGTTTAGTTATTTAAGTTCCCTTAGATATATTTACCAATCAAATTGGAGGAAACAAGTTCGACACTGAACATATGTATACTACAACTTATATTTTCCATTTTTTATAAGTACTTAATGGTGATTTCAGTGTTATACAAATTCAAAATGTTTCCAGAAATCAACGATTTAGCGTATGACCTAATCTTATTTAGTACTTATGTCGCTCGTCATCGCAAAGAAATGACAGCCATTCCTCTTTTTTGTTCGAGTGCTTTACAATTTGAACAATGGGTAGTATATGCCTTCTTCAGAAAAAATCACCATGAGTCCGTCATAAAATGGTGCAATTAACACATGTCTTTCCCTCGAAACTATTTCGATGTAAAGTCCCCTGTTCCTTTTTATACTATTCTCTTACATGACATATATAAGCTAGCTGTATTTTTTAAATTCCACCATAAAGTAACTGTAGTTAATTTTTTAAACTAAACGGCTAAAAACTCAATAGCTAAGTCTCTGTGAACCGGAAGTAAGTAAAGGCTTCAGGTTCCCAACAATATGCAAATGCTAAACAATTTGTGTGAAGAAAG
Source organism: Varroa destructor (assembly GCF_002443255.2). Lineage (NCBI taxonomy): Eukaryota > Metazoa > Arthropoda > Arachnida > Mesostigmata > Varroidae > Varroa > Varroa destructor. Next base: position 40,553,964 of record NW_019211456.1, on the reverse strand, counting down.
GAAGATAATATGCACTAGGGTAAATCTGTGGTTTGCTTCAGCTTCTTTTCATTCTCTATGCGGTATCTAAATACAGGGTTTATTCCTTAGACATATAAGCTGAAGTTAGCTGTGCAACCAGATAAAAACTCAAAGTCGTAGTAGCGTATAAAGATTGAAGCTGTCATGGCTTCTACTTCCCGGACGTCTAATTTCTGCTCGATGGCATTTAACAGACGGATGCCCTTCTAGCTGATGTAGGTCACAGGTCAAATTGCGTTGCCGGTATCTCTTTCCGACACGCTCGCTTGAACTTTGCCGCTTGCCTAGGACGCCCGGCTACAGGGTTATGCAGGTCGCGATGCAGCATAGGACAACTTCACGATGAAAAGATCGCAAAAGCATGTCAAGGCCAAATGTCATTTCATCTTTTCACTCTCTTTCTCGTAGAGCTAAAACGTTGGCTCTTTGTCTCTCTCCTTTCCTGCGCTTTCCCCTGGGAGACGCAGGTTAACTGTAACGCAAGCTTGCTCCAGCCGAGGTAGATCGACAACCCTGACATGACGCGTAAACGCCAGTTCCCCCATTCCGCGTGCACCTTTTTCTACATACCCCCTTTTCTTGCATCCTACGCCGCCCTACCACCGTCCTGTCGAAAAATGAAAATTGTCGATGTCCTGCACACTCGCATAGCTAATGCTCCTGACCCTTACTACAGGCTTGCAAAGCGGCAAGCTGTCCGCTTTTTCACGTGCTGGCGCTCATAGCGTCGTTCACACATACGTTGTCATGGGCTGCAAGACGCAAGCAGCGTCTTTGTTGGCCCGACTGAGCGACCAGCACTACCTTATGGTGGAAAAACGGAGTCCTACAATACTAGCAAGTGAAGGTCTTTTTCCTGGAAGAACCCTAGGAGGAAATGGCGTCTTTGCTGTCTATGTGCAAGATATGATGGGGTATAAACGTTGTAGAACGGTGTTCGTGAGCACACCACTCCCTATTGGGGCTTGATGCTCTTTGTGAGTAGAATGAAGACTGAAGAATCCCCCAGCCGAGCCGAGTAACGCAATTCGCAAACTTCACCAGGCTGCTGCCAGCATTGCCATCACTACTATCGTGGTCATTGCTGTTGTGAGCATTTCCATGCGTTGCTTGCGCCGACCTTGCTGGCCTTTCCGGGGGCTTATAAATGACGCAGAATATGTTGGTTCTACGACGATAATGACGGTCACAATAAAGACGTTGACGGTGGACGCTACATAGAAAACGACGAACGCACGGCCGAAGACATGGCACCGACGAAGAGCAGCAATTGGCTGACACTGTAACCTCGCGTTTTTGTAGGGGCGTCTACTGTTGAGTTATCAGTTCATACACTTCAATGCTGTCAGATATAACACACAGTGGCAATTGTCTCTGCCATAGAATGGGAGACCGAACATGGAGAGGCGGAGAGGTATAGAAAAGAATCGTGCCTTAAATGTTGATCTTTCTGAATAAGTGAAGATGCAGGTTGCACCCTTTTCGCGTCTCGTTGCTAGAAACATTAGTAATAATAATACATTTAATGCTAAGCCAAAATCGAGCTCTACACTGAATGACAAAAGGGGTTATAACGTGTCATTTCTAACAGTGGGAAACGGTACGCGTACGGTTGCTATTCAGATCACAGTTCGCTACAGAAACAAAGAACACAGTTAGGAAGTAAGTACAAAGTGGACAGAAGCGTTTAATAACTATTGTCGTAGGCTTTAGTTGATTATCGGCACGATTCACGTTTGATATGAGACCAAGACCGCGATCGACTTAAACTAGTCGCAGCCTTTGTTTCAGATAGATCTTTAAATATAGCGGGAACCATAGATTGCGATGACATCAGCAGTACGAACGAGTCGCAAACTGTTAGTTCTTTTAGCTCAACAGCCTGCTCCGCCTATTTTCCACCCGTTCATATGAGTATAGTCATAGTACATTTAACCTCTAACGATCATAGTGATTTTATGGGAAATATGCCTGAAATAAAAAGAGCTCGTGACGAAAACCGTAGTTGAATCAATTAAGGTCACTTATTGCACTAAATAGAAAGTGGTCACAGAATATCATTCCGACGTAACTACCGAACGATTTTATTATTGATGGGTTGCTGCTTTGTAGAACTTTTTCTACGCCTATAATAAAAATGTTCTACTTAAAAAATCAGGCTTAATGCATTATAAAGAAGGAGTTTCGAAACGATCAAATGTATTATATGTTTCAGCAATTTCATATTTGTGATCACATTGATCTAACTATTTTTTGATACGTTTTGACAAGTAACATGGATTCTAATCCTACCTAGCAGGTTAACACGAGGGTGAATTATAACAACTGCTAGAGTTTATATAGAATTTCTGTTAGTACACGCATTGCTATATATCAAACACCCGTATAGTTCATGGGTGATCTTTAGGAATAAAGGACACTCGATCCTTTCCGCTCTGTCCGACATAGAATTTCAGTCGACGTAAACTGGCAATAAAGGTCAGCTTCATTTCCACATTGCGTGTTACTATATGATAGGTTAGCTCATACCAATAGGAAACCTCTTTTAGCAATAAACAGAAAGTAAAAGTGACAGTTATGTTGGGCCTACTTTCAGGAATGCGTATTAGAAATGTGCATAAGGAATTAGCGCTTGAATTACCTCCTGGAAGAATAAGTATCCTGATCTTCCATAACCATTTTCTGGCACTTGGGCAGCAGACATATTTCTCGACGTCGAAATCCGTAGACGCGATCATTTTATTCATCAATCCATTTCGAATTTCTGCCTCTGCTTGGAATCATCTTTTTCCAGGTCGTTCTCCATCTATCTGGGTGGATGGTTTTCCAATAGCGTAAAATCTGGGTCTCGGCTGAACGTAGAAACATTTCTTGGAAAGCTCGGTCGATGAGAGTAGTTGAAACCTAATGAAAAAAATTACCTTAGCGCAGTCATTTATCCCTCTCAGTCACTGATCTCGATTTTAGGTTGAGTAAGTTTGAGCCCAGCTCATAGTTAAGCTAAGTTTTCGGCCATTTCCTCGGTGTTTTAGATTTGATTACACAAAATAGACATGTTACCGGAATACCTAAAACGTACCACAGTCTAGGGAACGAGGCACCCGGTAAGGCACAATTAAAATGCATGTGGAAGTAAGATTAAGGTACTGAAACCTCCAGTGAGATTTTATTGGTCGTTTAGTAAATCAAAGGTAAATGCTTTCTTGAAGTTGTTCAAATCCCACCTTCTCACTGGTAGGGTACACACTGAATAATAACTATCGAAACAGTAGAGCCATTATAATTATCATCGACGTTACGGCGAACGGGTCCTATGGCATCGATGATTACCAACCCACTAATCGTCTAACATGCAGATCATAAATACCACTAACTGTGAAGTCCTGCAACATTTTCCATAGCATTTGTTCTAGCCGCTTCCAAACTAGTGTCGTCTAACTAAAGTGGTCCCATAGCCCTTTTTAAAGTAGCATAAAATTCATAAAAAAAAAATAAGTACAAATAGCTTGCAACCTACATCATCTTTTCCGCTAGGTGTTCCGAACGCTCCAAACTGTAGCGCGTAGTAGAGAGTAACAATTTCCATAACGATGACTGCAAGACGACATTATTACTCAGTGCTAAATGCTTTTCCGTCCAATGGCCTAAACAAGGCCTTCATAGTCCGATTTGCCTTTTCCTGTGCGCCTCGAAAGTAACAGGTGTTCATCATCGCCTCAAGAGCGTGTCAGGATCATCGCCAACGCAATGATTTTAAATCGAAAAATCAATGATACCTCTTAGCTCAAAATATTCAAGTGAGTTACCTTAACTAATTTACAATGTGCATCCTTTCATAACTTAACATAAGAGGCGCGGTTTCTCTTCCAGTACTTGATATTAGCTCACGGTGCAGTTACTTTAAGGAGCTAAAATATTATTACGTCCTCAACTTATAACAAAAGCGACGTTAACAACCACAAATTTCTCTAGTAAGATAGTAATCCATCAGCATATGTGAAAAAAGTATCTTCATGAACTTAACATAGCCAGTCTCGACAAAATACACGTGCTTTCTTATTAAAGTCAAAGATCTATATAAATTATGGTTTAAATTAGCATTTAGATGTTGGTAATTTATACTGTGGAAGCCTGTATGTAGTCGAAAAGTTTGTGCGACGTGGACAAGGAATTGATTAATATTTTTAACAGACATTAAATTACAGTACAGACCTGGTCTATACGAAGTAACTGGTTTATTTGGCATTTTTTATTATACATTAGACAAAACGCTGTAATCAAAAACAGTTGAAGCAACCATCCTGATTGTGTTAGAGAAATGAAAAGTATTGTCAAAACACACGGTTAGGCCTAAGTTCTCAAGACAACCTGGGTGATACAAATTGGTTTGCCTAGGTAGAGCGAGACATAGCACTTAAGTGATGAGACGTGCGCCTGCTTCCAATAACATCCGAGTCTGAAAAACCTACTTTGCCTGTCATTATCAGCGTCCATAGTGGTCTTAATCACAATTTCCATATAGCTGAGATGCTTGCATAGGTAAATGGATTGTCGTAGAAACTATAGGTAGTTTCGAAAGAGAAGGACTTATACTATGTCACCTTTACCAAGTGTAATTTATCCAAATCAGAGAAAATGGCTCTACGAAAAAGATTATTCTACCTTTCACGATGAGTACGTATTGTCTGACAGGTTAGGGAATGGAATCATACAAACAAGGTAACAATACGACCACATTGTCGTATTTTTACTTTGTTTGTTTTGAAAAACACTCCAGACCTTCGATCGAGCTTATGGTGTTACCAACTAATCATTAGTAGTTTGTCATGGAAATTAATTATAAACAAAACTTCTATATCGCAAATAATTAGGCCACAAGGCTTATTAATTATACAATCTATTAGAGAGCCTACCTTGCACTGACTATACCTGTTCACGCTATAGAAATATAGCGTGCTTGCCACCGGTTCAATACAGATGATTTGCACTAGCCACTTTGATATATACATCTGGCCTTTTTTTGCCGATATTCTATGAACCTATCACTGATAAAGTGTTACCTTATTATCGCCGTAAGCTGTGATATGAATCGAATCTAACCTACAGATAATCCTTAGCCTTTCCTCCAAACAATAAGGCACTCGATATCACCAAAATTACCATACCAAACAAGAAAGTATTATCATGTATATATATCTTTACCGGTTCAATATAGAATGTGTTATATTTTATCTATGATTATAGTATTTTATATAAAACCAGGAAAAGAGTTCTTATAGATGTGGCTTTAACTTAAACACGAATTTCCTAAACGATTTTTTGCTTTCACTGCTTTATAGACAAGCAGTACATAAAGCTACGCAGAGTAATCCTCTTCAATCAAACATTGATGATCCGAAATCTGATCCACTCAGCGAAAAAAGGACTTGCGAGAGGAGCTTTCTGTCAGTATATCGCGACGTATGCATACATTAAATTCTATAATTGTATTAGTTACGGGGTGGTCAAATGTAGATAAATATGTAGGAAAAAGTAGCCTGCGTTGGGAGCGAACAACGAAACAAATATGCTTATTTATGTGCAAAAAACTACTATCGTTAAATGAATATATTGTTTTAGGAAGATGGTACCACAACAATGACTACTTGATTGCCAAAGTGCCCAAAGCGGTACCCTTATTTCGCATTGACACATTTTCGTAATAGACTCGTACAAGTCTACAGTAGCTGGGTTGATAGATCTTCTTTACTATTGATCTTTTCACAAGTACCCGCAACATACGCATCTTCATCTTGTTCATCGATCTCTTTCGTCACTCGACAAACACATTTACCAACCGAACTTTCTCGTGCACTCGGTTACCTGCACGCGCCCACAGTTCAGCTTCACAAATCACTTCCTTTCCAGAAGAGTGTCCTGATTATTTATTAAGAAATCTTCGGTTTACTTTTGAAAACGTAATTTTTCCCATCGAATTTTGATCCTTGAAAGCATTGAGGTTTACAGGTTCACACCCAAAACGCCGCTAAGTATGACTATTTTCATTAGGTATCCATCACATACCTGGGCAACTGAAATCAAGGCTTATTTCAAGTCTCGTCAAAAGAATAATAAGTGGCAGACATACTCCATACGGGGCTCCATTTAACACTTCAGACTAGTTTTCGAACTTCTAAAGCGCTCAGAGATTATTCCGAAATTTTCTCATAGTGGGAGTTGTCTATCACAGCAGTTTTGGTGAAGCGAAGCCCACCTACCGAAAACAGGCATAGTTATTCCATTTTCTTTTACCCCCTTTCACCATTCTTTTTTTCGTTATCGTCTCCTTACCTGTTACAGATCGCAGATTAAACGTCGACCAAATCAAAAACTTTCATGAACACTTGTTAGTTTAGTCTATAGCTCTGCCTAAAAATAATAATGTATACTTATATATAGTAAATGTCACCACGCGCGTGAATCACGCAGAAAATAACTTAGGTTTTAAAATACGACAACGACGACGACTGTCCTCGCTATAGAATAGCGTGTAATGATGGACACATACCTAAATCGGAATCTGTCAAAATGAAACAGTAGAATGTTATATAAACATTTACCGCTCTACTTAGCCTTGATCGGCCTTACTTACGCCATTCATGGTTAAAATCAAGCTTTCTACTAAAGTCTCTGCAGGATTCCTGCACTAGCCAAAGCGGGGATTCTAATCAGAAGTTAGAACTATATCGTCAATTATTATTATTATTGTTATCGCCGTGATACTCAACTTTGCGAGAAACACATGTCCGTGTAGCGCTCGTGGTTAGCTACATGCTCCAGAAAAAAACGTATGAAATCGTTGCCCTTCCGGAAATCTTGACTTTTTATTCAACAAACATTGCAAGCTTTTATCATGTTAGTCAAAGACGTCAAAAAAAGGGAATGTACAAATGGAGGCCAGCGGAAAATGACGCTTTGAAAGCAACGTCTACCAAATAGATTAGTATTTGCTTAATAAATAAAGGGATCGCATAAGAGTACGAACTATGTTAGTCTGTCCTTCAGCGAAATACTAAGCGCGGAATATACGAATACAGGATTCTTGAAGTACATTGTATGATTTTATCTAAAGATAATGTTAATGGGTAAGAAAATGCCAAAGAAATTAGATAAGTCAGCCGTTCTAGGCCACCAAGCTAGGCTGTGCAAGGCTTTCAAATTGACGTCTATAGGTAAAATAAAGGATATTGGCGTGGCCATAGCTCACGTACTTACATACGTGGAGTAGCATCCACTCAGACCTGCAAAACGAGTAGGCCAGTTGTATTTTCACCGGTTCGGTAGAACCGAACAGGCCCATATCATAGCAGGCCGAAACGCATAACTAAAATAATTTTTCTGCTATACGCGCATTACGTACATTAAGACCTAGGAGATGTTTGCTGTCATTATGACATTAGTAGGCGTTTGCGGAACTATTTTGGGAAAAAAACAGCTTGGATAAGTTACGTTCCATGAAATGTCGACTGCTTTCAAAGCAATGGACACGATTATAGTTTGCATGACGTAGTCAACAAAAGAAAGCCATTGTACGAGGATTACCAGTGAAACGTTTTGATAATTCACGGATCGTCTTTAGCAATTGCCTTTACGTTTCGCCGTTCTTCAACGAAGGGAGGGTACTCATTGCAATCTATTTATGTCCATATAACATTAAAGGTTGTGAAAGAATAAAGCCAACCGTTGACCTAGACGTCACTAACGAATAAGCCGGAAATCCGAGTTGTGTTTATTAGAAATCTGTAACCAAGCGATGCTTTATTTTTCTTCATTCGCCTGTATGCGAGGGCCGACCGATCTCAACGAACAGGTGTCCGTTACGTAGGTGATGTATAATTTTCCATGTCACCTGCCTGAGTATCTGTAACGGTAGTGGTCAACTAAGCTTTTTAGTATTAAAATTATTTGCTAATTTCCGGCAGTACAAATACTCAAATCTAAGGGCGTAAAAATTGTTTTTTTTTTTTTTATTTACTATGTTTCCACGTCACATATCATGCGAAGTCCTCAATCTAGCAAAAGAATATCAAGATACAAAATGGCCTGTTGCGAGATTTGAACCAATGATGCTTGTGTATCCTAACCTATTGTCACTGGTCAATTTGATGTATTCAAACCTATCGAGAAAGCTATCAGATACCTACGTTGTAAAAGCAATAGCTCTCTCCAACCTTGAGCGGCCATGTACAAGAAGCGTCGGTATGTTTATCAAGAATAGATAAAGGCTGGCTACACTTTAGAATTTCAAACGTATGTACGGCTTCGTAGCCCCACTTTAGTCACGGCCTGGGCCGTCTTTATGTTCCTCCAGATTTAAATGTGCGTGATTTGGGCTGCTTCTATACATCAATCGGTGATCTTAAAGGAACATCGGGAACGACATTAGGTATGCTACGCCGCTTTTGAATCACTCCCAGCGCACTAGTTCCAGTTATAGACAATGAAAAGAAGTTTATTTAATACGTAACAAAATGTCGTTGTTCTCTAAGTTATTCAACTTGTTTAGTGAAAGAAAGTAAACAAAACTTGTTCACCTGCTTGCCAAAATGAGCTATAGTATGCTTTGTAAAAACCGATATACTTGATTATACCATTTGATAATGGGTATGTTCTATCTCCCAGGAAACGCTTACAGCTCATTTATCTGGATCATTTAGGAGGTCGCTGATTTGAGACTGCCATATCGTTTTACATTGTTATTTACAATATTATTATATATACAGCAAAGACCGATATTGTACGGGCATTATTTAGGAAAGTCTTCACAGTTGGTGAGTTGGCGTTTGTATAAATTTCCATAATCATCCCTAAAGTATAGATAGAGGTATATAATTTTATTAAATTTCCTATAAGGCCTATTTTTCACACAAACTAGTTATATATTTCTAACAACTGAGATGTGGCCGAATAGGCATCCGTGATTACCGTTTCTGAATGAACCTATCGTTTGGGGAGAACTTCAAGCAAAATATCGAATTTTTTTGGTAGGCAACCGATGAAGACGTTTGTGCAGCAACAGGAACTCGTGGCGTTTCAGTAGACCCAGTCTTCGGATACTTATACGAATATTATGCTTCCGGAACTTTTTCGGAAGTAGCGAAGCAGAGCGATTTTCGTAAGTTGATATTTTCGTTTACAAATGCGTAGAAGAAGACGTCTTATTTAAAGGTTTTTACCATGCGTACTAAACAAACATGATTTTTGACTAATTGATCCGAAGGCAGCCCATTCTGCATATTCTGTCCCAACTTTCGCGCGAATACTATTTTCGAAGTGGGTGGCTCTACATAATCTTGATCATATAGAAAATTGGGTCTTTCGGAACCAATATACGTGGAGGCGTCGTGCAGGCTTTAAGTCGCGGATACTTCTAAAAACGTATGTAGGTTATCTTGCAACAGTAAAATGCCATTGTCTTTGTCGACCCTTGCATGTACTTTTACATCATTTGTATACATTTTACAAATACCGATTACAGTGATATGTACATTATTCGATGTATATATGGAAACATAACTGAAAGATCCTAGAATTGAACCTTGCAGATAGGTGGCGTTAGCGGTATCTGGTTATTAAGATACGGTCGCTGAAGAAACTTAAGATCCGGCCAATTATTTGTCAGTTACCAATGAGAAATGGTTTTGAAAAGCTTCAAACGAGTGACTTATTCGAATACTAACTTGACATGTAATTTCATCATGTCGAAACGCCGAGACACGTTAATCAACTTCGCCCGTTCCGAATCGTTTTCTTATAGACCGATGTTTCAGTCCAATCTGTAGCCGAACTGAGCACTAGATAATGGTGCTTAAAGTTTATATATATATATATATATATATATATATATTGTGTTTTTGTATATGATCGCACAAATGATGCTTTCTAACAGTCTGTACACCACTCTAGTCAGTGACGTTGGCCCTTTGTTGTTGTTGTTAACGGACAGATAGATTTAAGCTCCAATTCTTTACTGTGCACCAGGCACACCATTCGATTCCTCGGAAGATGTTCCGAAATTGAGCGCCTTGGATAGATTTGTGCCTGCAAAGTCGTGAAATATAGACTGAGATTGCTTTTGAAATAAATATCACAGACGTCCTTCTTGGGCCTACCTAGGTTTGCACTACAGTTTCTTCGGATGCTCGAGTGCGTTTACTGCGATGAAATCCACATCACGGTCAGTAAATCGGAGAGGGAGCCTTTGGGAACCACTGAAAGACTTAATCGATCGCAACGCAGCACTACTGCCTATTGCAGCATTTGAAGGATTGTAATCTCGAAGAAAGCGCTCATTCAAAAGAGCGGTTCACGGTTCGACAAAAGAGATGTTAATATCCTTGAGATGCTTAGATAGGTTGTAGCATTTTAGGCAAACTGAAATGTGTCTGGAGTTACTTGAAGACCATATCTCTCTCGTGTAGGGTCGCTTGAAAATTTCCACAGACCGGAGGATTCTGTGGATTCAATTGTACGTCATTAAATGTTTTATCAAACAATCCATCGTTTCAGGTACATGCCCGAACGTCGCTCTATTACATATTCTTAAGCAGAAAGGCTATCTAGTTGCGTAAGCTAATGTCTCTTGATATTGATCACGGCCGTTACTCAATATACTGTGAAGAATTCATATTTGAATTATTGCTAACTCATTTCGATATTAGCTAATTGTATTGGTTTGACTTTAGGGCCAAATTCCGCCTTTTACGACAGAGCCTGATCAATGATCGGCACCTGCTCTATTAACTAATTCAAGCTGAACCGGGTACGCGTATCGAACCCAATTCATCCGAGTTCTCACAGATAGCTCCATAACTTTGCCTTGTAATGGCTAAATTTTTCAGGTAGTGCGTACAGCATGACTGGGATGGGTGCAAATTATGAGTAGGGTATCTAAAAAAAAAAAGTTCATAATAATACGATAAAATCGACAAATCCTAAGCGAGATTCACCAAAGTCGTTATGGTGGTGAGCCTGCCGGTCTCTCGACATCATCACCGACACGGTTAAATGAAGTCGGCCAAGTGTCTCCATAAACTATCTTCGACTTACCCAATGATGCTGACTTGTATACGCAATTTTTTTCGACTTCTAAGTAAAAACTTTTCTTCAGTTTACGGATTTAGGCGTCAAGCGCCAAGCGTATGGCAGAGGGTTTGTAAGGCAAAAGATCGAGTGACATCGTAATATGAAACATGAAATGCGTAGCAGCCTGCTGTTCGGTAGAAGGCATGTAAAGTCTAGTTTGGCCTCCGATCTCATCTAAACTTATTTAACTTCTACGTTTTCTGTCCTTCTTTTTATCGTGTAAAATAGAGCAGAAAACTGCGAAGTGCATTGTTACGTACCTGCTTGCATCAATGCTTGCTCGAAAATGTGTACATATTCGTTGATAATGATCACTCCTTTGACTCCTCTCAAAGGTAAATGTACTCTACATAAATATAATTACAAGTTTGGCGCGACATCTGCCAACCCCGAGTTAGTTACCAAATGGCGGCCAATAGCTATCAAAACTATACGTTTTGCTTCTTCCTTGGACTCTTGTCTTTATTAACCCATATCTCTCTGATTAGTTCGGCGTTGCCCTCTCACTGAACAGTCCTTGTAAAACCTAAGTAAGTGAATAGTATGGTAGGCTTGTCAAATTTTTACTCCCCTTTTTCGACTAAATAGAATGATCAATTACTTTTTTTTTGTCACAACAGCTAAAAGCCGATAAAAAATAATCTGCAACCGATTTAATTCGCTTAACATTACGGCGAGCAGAAGTCAAGAAAACGTTGCTTTTGTAGCTCACTGTGCAACACTTCAGGAGAGTGTTGCAGACGTTCCACTGTGGCTCCATGACAAAGATAGAGTTTTACGCTAAAACTTACATGAACTCCACATAAAAGTATCAGACGTTTTTGTCTTAGCCCTAGCAAAAAAAAAAAAGAGAATTATTCTGTGCTTGTCGATCGTTTACTCAGCCTGTAAGAAATTTATAATTATCAGTGCACAGGTCCAAGTACCACTATATTTTTTTATGTCCAACTTATATTCATATTCGACAAAGGTGTAAATAGTAGACTATCGTGGATGCAATTAAGTACAAAAACAGCAGCACACACAGAAAAAATTAGACACAATGGATCAATCAGGTAAACTTACAGTCGTGTTTTTTAGATAAGGTCAACTTCCACCGTCTGCTTTAGGTTTGCTACAAGTGCCGGCAGCATTTCTACGCTAGAACGTAAAACATGACTTTTTGATAATAAACGACCACAACAGTTCCATCAGCTCTATCACTAATGTTGTATTAAGCAATTTCACGAAAAAAGTACGCGCATATAACGCTCTTGGCCAGCTATATGTTTTGGTAAAAAATACGTACAATAATTATTTTGGTCTTTGATTAATAAGTAGATGATCGAAGTTGTTACTAAAAGTACACTTGAGTAACTGAGAAAGAGAAAGAAATGTACACGTAAATGCAAATTCTAAAAGTGGCATCTGCAAAATCGTTGTCAAGTTAATGTTCTCTAACAAGCGCTCATAAAATTAGAAGCATTATAAAAAAAAAAAAAAAACAAAGTATAAGTTAGGAGGATCAGAACAAGAAACGTTATTGCGGAAATCGTCTGACAAGGTGTTACATACAAGATAATAGAAATGTGAAAGTTGCAAAGGAGGGTCGGTCACCTATTCGGATAGCAGCAAACAAGCAACACGAAAAAAAAAAACTAATAAACGAGCACAAGTAATTAACGGACTAGGGTGGGTTTACAGAAGGATGATCAAAGGTTATTCTGAACGAAATGGCTAACAATTTTAAAAACATTGACGCTTTTAATCAATCGGAAACGTTGCCAAGAAGTAGTAGACAGGTGTTAAAAGTATTGTGGGGGAAAAGACATGTTTGTCCCGCGCAGGTGGCTCGCTGCTGAGCTTCACTAACTAGTCTCAACACAGACGATAATGAAGAACTCGAGGAAATTCCAATGCAGTGTTGGACCATTTATTTAGTAAACAAAATGAAACAAGTCTGATGTAATGCCACGCTGAGCTTTGTCGAGAAATAACGCATCTTTAGAGAAAGACGCGTTGCGCTTCAAGGTAGTAAACGATGAAATCTATTTACCTAAAATGAAACGTTGAAAAACTTGCGTGGACAGAAGAAAGGCTAAAGCGCAGATTGATTACTCGTTCGCTTTTTTAAAATGCATCTCGTGCAATAATAACGTGCAAATTGCCGGTCAGCTTTCAGCAAGATTTATTCACGGACATCGTTCGGGTAAAGGCTCTCAGCAAAAAAAAAGTTGTAGCTCATTTAGGATTTTTGAAGTGTTGATCTACGACCACTTCTATCATTAACTCTATTCATCCATTGCAACAGCTGCGTCCAGCGCTTAATCGGAAATATCTATAACAATCTGTCCAGTAGCATTGTTTAAACTAGTTAATTTTTCCTTCAAAAAGTATTTCCTTCATAATCTCGTTCTTTAATTATTATTCACAAATTATTTCTTCGTGATATACAGACACTTCTAGAATTTTGTCAACAAGTGAGAAAGACTTATACTACTGTTTAAAGGAGTTTAGGGAAAACAAGTTCTCACTTCGATCATGTCATTTGTTATATAGGAAACGCGACATCTAAAAACGTTTTTTTTTTTTCTCATAGTTTTTTCTTTAATAATACTGTCACTCATTGCTGCCTACTAATCATCGTAATCGCCAAGGTCTAGGTCCGTCGCCTATCGGACCACACATCATCTAGCCTATTCTAGGACAGTTTGCGTCCAAAAAAAAAGCACACTTTCGTTGTTGCGATCATCATTTTTTGATTTGACAACAACTATATCCCCCACCACTACTGCCGTCACTACTAATAATAAACAAGCAAGCGCGACGGTAGCAGCCGCATTACAGAAGACCTATTTGTTTATGCTTAGACACGTATTGTCACAACAGGGGACATAGGACAAAAACAAACGTATTCATCACGGTTCTGGATACCACTATGGAGCTGACAGGATTGATCCCTAAAGCGCTTCCTCAATAACCCATTCAAATGTAATAGTAGAAAATGGTTTGAGTTGAGACCCAAACTGCCTTTACTTTTAAACCTGTATAGTAACACATGTCTTTAAGGCTCATAAATGGACATATCGCCGCGGCGCAATTAACAGGAAGGTCACGGTTATGATAGTATCAGCGTGACGTTTCTCCTACCTGAAATTTTTTTCTCCTAAAATAAGGCCGCAGACTCCGGCAAACCGCCGACGTAGCCTGTGGTGGACGGACTGGGTCTGCCCAAAACTTGAATCCGAACCTTCTGGGTCGAGACTACTATTACTATTAAGTTCTGATGTCTCTCTCATTGTTTCTAGCATTGTATACACATGCTGTAATGCCGTTCATATCTTAGTTGTGTTGTCGACTGCTCGCAGTAGTTCCTTGACATACTCGACCGAGTACATAGGTCTCGATGCGCTTTTAGCAATATGTTCGGAGGGAAAATTCCATTATTAATCGTACTTGTGGGGAAGAAGGGTAAACGATTTTTAACGAACACATTATCACCAAGGTGCATTTAGAGCAACGATAGCTCGGCAGTAGCTAAATACTGAAGGCCTTGATCATGGATGATTTCTCAGGAAAAAAAAACTGCAGCAGACCAGTCGGTCCACTAATTAAAGATGCTACTTTGCGCTGCAAAAATGTTGTGTATTCAGGATCTAAAATTTTACAAAAGCCATGAACAACGTGAATAAAAAAGAAAAAACTTTTATAAGATAGTTACTAACGAAACGTTTTCGTCACTGGTAGAATGATAATTTTTATCATTCACTTTACCCCATTTCGGTCATTCAGATCTAGTAAATGAGGAAATGATGCCCCCCCAAATACCATGCGTTTCTTAGCTACCTAGAGTCAGGTGCTAGGTGAACGTAAATTCGTTTTTGTGGTCTGTTAACGGTGGCTTTCAAAGCACAAAAGGACAAAGGGACAAAAGCAATCTTTTATGTGCTATGCGTGAGCAAGTTATGTACTAAGATTTCAAAGATCCAAAAAATTGAGCCATCGTCGAGTGAGTAAAACCGCATGCATATGAGATACAAATATATGGAGAAATATTCGGTAAAGTATTGAGAAATTCCTAATTTTTTTTTTTTTTTTTTTTCATTATTTCCGAACTTTGTTGGTCGTGTCCGATGCTATAGCCATGAGAGTCCCATGCATGTACACATACAAATATAGAGAAACATTAGTGAGACCGTTGGCCATTCGGCGACGCCTTGACTAACTATTGTTTGTGTAGCTAACATTGACAAATGTTTGCTTAAGGTAAATATAGCAAAATTGTTATGATGTGGAAATTATCATAGGCTCGATCCGATATAAAGACTATAGTAAATGTCCCGTTGCCTATACAACATATCTGTGTAAAGGGAATCTTCTTGCTGCCCCATGCCGAGATTGTCGACGTTCGAAACGGTACATGGAAAGCTATACAGTAATGTGTATGGATCGCAAGTATCAAAAGCAATAATAAAGCATTTGTGAAAGACAATTAAATAGATTTGTTCGTTTTTTTCTACATTGATCCTACTATTATATTGAAAGTCTCCGTGTAACAAAACCTAATATTATACAGAGTTTTTTTTTTTTTGCCGTAGTGACGACAGTTAATAACAACTAATAAAATTCATTTGTTACGCCAATATGAAACGTAATTTTGACACGTTCAATTTAGGCTATACGACGAGCACTAGCCGAGCTCATATTTAAGTAAGTATTCGTAAGAGGGAGCGAGCGCGTGTGCTCTAATCCTTGTGCCTGAGAACCTACCTTCAAAGATACTCGTCCAATGAGCTAATATTGATAACATCCAGAACATCAAAGAAAAGGACTATTCTAGTTTCTGCTCTCGTCCGAATGGAAGTGAAAACAATGACTATATAAAAAAAAAATGTCTTTTAGCAGAGCAATCAAGCAAGCGTGATGATTAACATGGACATTTGGTCAAAGTGATCAAATGGTATGGTTCGTCGTATTACGGCGGTAATCGCAACACCCACTGATCATCATACTAATAGTAATAATAAATTATTTTTATCTTTTTTCGTTTTTTGATTAAACTAAGTTTATTGATTTATATTATGACGGCACGTAATTTAGGTGACTTCGCAGCACGTCAGGTTCTTCAGACATTTATTACACACATCGTAGGCATTATACGTTAGTGAAAAAAACTTCGACAAAATATATACTTGTGAGACTTAGTTTTTTTTAGTTAAATTCTTCTATTTAAATTGCAACTGAAATTTAGAGGTTCCAGATTGCTTCTCCACACATATATCATACCTCTATAGCATTATTTAGGAAATTTAGTCAGTGAAATGTCGATCATTCTTATGCAAACTTTATCCAAACGCGCGGTTCTATTGGTTAATGCAGCATCGGTCTCGAACTGCATAATGTTTCGACAAACTTATTATTGTTCACGTTTAAGTTATAAACTGGAACTCAAGGTGACAACTTAATTTGATTTAATCGTATTCAATGACGATGCGTTCAGTCAATCGTGTCTGCAAACGATACCCATATAATTCGTAGGACATGGGAGGCTTACCGGAGCTACATTTCGATGATCGGTTTATGCCTGCTCCAGTCGAGACTTTAATGTCTGGCTCCAAGTCAAAGTGATAGGTACGAAAGTTACTTTCAAATATATGGTTAGTGTATTGTCAGTCTGATGATTACTGCAATGAGTGTGATTTCTTAGTAAAAAGACTAAAAATAAAAGAACGAATTTAACTTACCTCCATCTCAGCAGCTGTTTTATTAGAAACAAAAAAAAAAACACAGCAAACCATGAAGAGGGACGTATTCGGGATCGCATGCTTAAAGCTATCCCTGTGAAATGAAACCTATTAAGTTGCAGGACGTTTTGCTTTGGAGAACATGCATGGAAACATTATATATGATAGGAGCTTCAGCTCAATTTTTAATGGCCACATATAAATGCCATCTGACAAAATTTGTCAGTGATTCATCAAATCAATTCGACCAAATAGCTATAAATAAGTAATCGTTAAACTCTACGTCTACAAAATTACTTTTGACTGTGTTCAATGTAAACGACATCATTTAAAACCTTTATAACACAGACATTCCAAAATCTGTAGATACTGAATACAGCACACAGAAGGTTACAATACACTCCTACCGTAGAGCTTCCAATATCTTCATTTACCACGAAGCTGTTTTCCCTTTTCATCATAGCATCCTTTAGTAAGGTCCATACTCTTGTGTAACGACAGGTTGGTACGCCTACGTATTCCTCGAAACCCTTGACGAAGGCTTATGAAGCACCGGCGGATGCCTTATTTACTTTGATCCTGACGTCATCATTGCCCTTCAAGGCTTATGAAGCACTGCTACCTGCCTTTTTCATTTTAATCCTGACGTCACCGTTATGCAATACTTAAGCTCCTGTGCCCATCACATTTTTACACAGTTACGTTCAGCCAATATCCTGCTGTGGCTTTTTCACTACAGTCGCAAAAAATACCCCCCATGAGCCAAGATCTAGGAGCTTTACCTCGTGTGCTTTGGCGCACTGCTATGCTTATTGCAGACAAGCGTGGTCTGTTGGTGCTCATTGTGAGTTACCATATATATGTTATCTTCCTAATATGCTTACGGCTCGCAGTGCTCGCTACGTAACACGATTCTGGGCCCTCGGATACTCACCTTGAAGACCGGCCTGCTAACCCAGAGGTTTCATTGAGAGATTCCACCTTGCATGCTAAGATTTTCCTATTCAAACAAGCCGCTATGATCGTTTTCCTAGAAACTTTGCCTCCATGTTCCCCAGCTTCCTGAAGCATTCGGACTATGAATCGTCCACTCAGCTCCGCTATGTCTCCTTTCTGACCACCAAGCAAGAGAACATGGCAGCCTAAATCCTATCATCGTTCTTATTCCCTTCTCTGACAACCATCAAATGCGAAAAAGTAGCAATTCCAACATCAAATTTCGACCATGTCGTAGTCTAATATGCTTCTTCAGGCCACTTCTGTTCCAGCAGATGTCTGAACTATTTTAGGTAGCTTGGAACTAATTCCGCTACTTCTATTCGATTGGATTTGGAGCTATATAGCCCCAAGGAGAGAAGCCGAGTAAGTCTTCGGTGAGTTCGCGCGACGAAGTTAGTCATGCAACAAAAGTAGAGAAAAATATTTGTCCGCTGCGACATTCGCTAGGAGAGGCGACACTTCGTGATGACGTAGTAGTAAGCTGGGTAGATTAAAGATTAGTCTAGCAGAACCCACGAACGTTTTGCTGAGGTCTGGTGTTTAATGGCCCATATATTGGCGAAAACAGGAGTCGGTAAGTGTCAAGAAAGTGTAATGACATGCACGCCACCCTTGAAAGCTACACCGAAACTTGCGCAAGTTTACGATTATCTATTAAGCATGAATAATGAGTTATAGTCAACAAAACGACGCATGTGCAGGCAATATCGTTTACTTTCTAGGATGTGCTACGGTCATCTCGATTCGTCTCTAGACGAATCACCTATGGCACGTAATTGACAAGAAACATACATCTCTAGATTAATGTAACCCATCCCTGTATAAAAACGGCTGCATAAAGGCGAATAAATTACAAATCAGTCAGTAGTAATTTTCTTATTCATAGCATTTAGCTGTGATAGCGAATCGTAGTTCGGCCGATGTTAGCAAACTGTGGTCTATTTAGTCCAACGCAACCTTATATACAGACCTTGGCCCTATTTACCTAGAAATTATGATGCTTGCCCCGCATGTTTTTATTATCGGCTGCGTATGTTTCTCTACATACCACCATATACACTTACTGGACCGTAATAAACCATGCACGTCTGACGGACGCTCACATTGTAGCGAGCCGGTTTGATGCGTGGTTTGTACCGTCACGGAGAGACTGGTTTCCTACTAGCGAAAGGATACAACTCACCCCAGAAGTCGCCGGTTTAGATAACGTTTATATCAGCTTTTGTATTAGGTTTGACAAGCTCATAGGATTCACGCCATCATCAGATCTGAAATAGGAAGTTGGCCCGTCAAAAGACTGGCCCTTCTAAAACATTTCTAAAAATTATGTATGACATTAAAAAGTATCTAACCGTCAAAGTATCTAATAACTAAAAATCTCATTTAAGTCCAACTAAGCTTGTGGCGCCGCCGAACGCGCGCCTAAGCGATAAAACCATAACTTAGGCTATTTTGAAAGCCTTGTCGGAATCGACTGAAAATCAGAGCATCCATGAGCAGAATGGCAAGACCTGCTTAGAATCATATTTTTAACAATAACGCTTACACTGACCGAGTCCTTCATATACCCGGAATGTGTTTAAAGCATTTTGTTTCCGGATTGAAGATTTTGGAAAGTTTCATTACTTCGGAATAAAAACTAATAAGGTCATAGAATAAAAGAGTGGTTCTTGCTTATTACACGTCGTTAGAAAACCATCAGACGGAACATTTTAACAACAATTTCAATTATTATATTAATGGTACTAGAGGGAGTCAGCCCATGGTTGACAAGTCGCTGCCAACACTGTGTTTACAATTCGTGCAAAGTTCAGGTCTCTCGAAACCGATATCTTGGCACACTCTAATAAATATTGGATACTTATTACACGCAGAATAGCTAAGTTGTTGCACGGTGATACAGTTATAGAGTTTGTGCCCGAGATGACGCTGGACAATCCGCTGCGTCTCTCTGTTTGTCGGCACAGGCCGTATCGTTAACGGATATCATATGGCTAGACAAACAGTATTATGCCTTGCAAAAAATGATTTGTTTCCGAGAGATCAACGAGACCTTTCGCCGGCAGCAGTATCGTGAGGTGAACAAACTTATTTCACGTTCCGAAAAGTATGCGAAGATTCGTCATTTGCACAAATTTACCTACAGAGTTATTCCTGGCAGACCCAGCAGCTAGCAAATTGAAGGAGACAGATGCCCATAAAGTATACGATGACGATTCGAGGCGTCTCAGCGAAAAGCGATATTCAGGCCAGGGTTCGCCCGCGAGCTGGCCATGGCCACAGGCGGCCGAATTTTTCCGAAAGGGATGGATATGCGCATCAAGAAGTGTCTCGACCTGGTGTTCGTTGGATCCGATCGTAATGTTGGTTTATTTAATATTTACCACTGAAGAACTTCAAGGTGACACTGGTCGACAGATTACAATAGCCGTTGTCGACAGGTATATTTGATGCGGCCATTGACGTTGCAACGCTACGCAACAAAGTTAACCTTGAGCCTTGCTAGAACGGTTAACGCCAGCTGATTCAGCTAGTCTGGTCTGGAGCAAGGTTGCAGTGTATCTAGGGGCCAAAAATATCCTCAAGAATCATCCATGCTGAAAACCGCACAAACCAAAAAGGCCAATCGACAGAAGTTCATAAACAGATCATCAAAGTGTTTCAACCAAAAGAACTGAATGTAGAACTTTGCTGGTCGAATCAAGTATGGTAAGTACTATCGTAGCGCAGGGAAGCACCGTCGAAGACTATATGTTTACGAGCAATGGGTTGGAATCAATCAGTCAATCAATCAAAAGCTTATCCCATTGAGAAGTGCTGTTTACCAAGTTCCATTCGAGTACAACGGCGGTCAGCTGGATCAGAGATGTCAAGCGAAATCTTTCAGTACATGCAAAATATTTATCATAATGGGTTTACTTCGGGAACAGATGTTCTCATTCTGTGAAGTAATATCTCCACGAGGCAATTCAAGCGTCGATTTTATCACGTCTCTCCGGTTTAATGAGGCTTGTTAATGACGAACAAAATGAAGCACCCGCTACTGCAATTGGGAACGGGTATTATTATGAGAACCAGTATAGTGTAATTGGCAAACGCCTATGCTGCATGCTCAATCTCGACTAGTTACTACTTAGTAAATTAAAGAAGGGAATACGTTTGTTGTTCTAATGAACAACCGCTCAGAACCGCTGGACAACGTTGTTAAGAATAGGCGAATCAAAACAAATGTTTCAATACGAGTCGCTTACTACACGTAGACTTCACAACGTAACTTTTTTTTTTTTTTTTTTTCGTTCATAAACAACACATATAATTAATTAAATTTATGAAAAGTAAGAAATTTACTAGCTTTTTCACTGCAAATTTACCAGCAAAACAAAGCGATTATCCACAGAGGAGACCATAGGGAGAAGATTTTTACGTTTGCATTGTAAAAGAACGCTTCCAAATGGATCGATTGATGGTATTGTACAATGGACGAAAATTTAGGAGGCCTAATATCATTAGAAGGGTGCACGGACAATACGCAACCACCGGCAAAATGAAGATAGTGCAACGGGAACGCGATACCATAGGCATACTGTCTGTGGAAGACGCGGCCGTCAGCATGGCCGCTAGTGATGGCTTAGTGTGGCGGTCACAATGTAAATTATAAACAGTTACTAGTTCGGAGGTGGCTATTGCATAAAAGCCCTAGCCGCTAGCTAATTAATTGTCAGTGTCCGACCATGGTTCTAATTTTTTACAATATATATATATATATATATATAGCATTTAAGTTTAACAGTAATAGCTTTGTTACGGCACACATGTTACCGTGTTATAGTTCGAAATTTCGGATAAGTTGATATTATCCAGTATTTGTTTACTTCGAACAACATGGGTCAGCTAGTTCAATAAATTATTACTATTCTTGTTATTACCATTATAGTTATGGCTATCTTGCACAAGCGTGAAACTGATACAAAATGTACATCTTTCAATTAATATACAACTTATTGGAATAACTTATTTATTTGGCATTGCGTTCTGCTATATTTTTGTGGTCTATAATGGCAGTTTCCTAAGCTTATCTCGTGCAGCAAATTCGATATAATTATATCCATACTTTTAACAGTAGTCGTCTAATTCGAGCTAATTCAGAAAAGACTCTTAGGATTTTTCTTTTTGGTCAGGTGGCACTATATATGATCACGTTAGGATTGGCAAAAGAACCCTTCTAGGCTGATATTCATTATTCATACCTACCGTCATACCCATCACCCAGTTCACAGGCATCTCTCGTTCGCAGGATAAGAGCTTTTTCTATAGTCTGCGGTCATACCAATTATCAAGGGTATTCTTTACTTCGTGACGCTCAAGGAATCTATGTTCAATACGAAAATTATGTCGATTACAGCCATGAGATCCCTAAAAACTAGCCCTCTTCCGCCTTTGCGGGTGGCCTTCCACCATTTTATAATTGAAACCAACCTTTTTTTTTAGCAATAGATCTCTTCACGTATTCTTCTCTTTTCTACAAACAGGTTTCCATGTTATTTGGTAAGGGTGCAAACATATATATTTAGTTTATAAGTCGCAAATACTTGGCTTCAAAGGCCATAACAACTTCCCATTTAAATAAGAATCGCCGTTTGGAGCCTGCAGAAAGTCAGGTACGCACTACCTTACTGAGTGAGCTTGAGTAGTTAAAAAGGTTTCGTTTTCCATTTGTTACGTCCGATTGTTGATAAACTGAAATATGATAAAACAAATGATAAGCGGCATTGCTATAAACAATTTGTGAACATCATTCAAGCTAACTGTGCAGGGAAGAGCAATGTGCTCAATTGCACAGAAGCGGAAAAATATAATTGACGTTTTGCGGAACTGAATCGCTATTGTTCCACGTTATTATTGTGACTTCGGTGTACGCCATTATACATGACCAAGGCCAGCCCTATAAAGTTTCTTAATTTTCATGAAAAGAAACGCGGTATTGTGCTGGTAGCATTAAACGGAATTACTATGGGATTATAGAAAGGAACAGGGTATCTTAGATGCGATTTGTATTGCTACTACAATGGCAATGAAATTTCCAGTAAAGACGTATTAGCTCTATTATATAATCGTTGCGTTTTCACATCTATGTTGGTTGGTAAGCTTAAAGCGATTCAAGCGGCCTTTTTATTAGGGACGAATCAAATAAAGTTATCCCATAATTTAACCAATAAAAACCAATGTAATAAATAAAATTAAATTAAAATAGGAAATAAAATGTATCTTTCCGACGTTCGTACCTTTAAATAAATTCCAACAAAAACTCTGTTGGTCTTTGTAAAACTTGGACCTTTAGGCTGGATGTTACGTGAGCGAAATACCATTCTAACAGTGTCGTTTTCTAACAGTATCGAAATTGTATTTCTCAAAAGTACTGATTATCCTAATGGATGATGACATGTAAATGGTATGTAAATCATGACGAGAAATCCCTTGTCACATTATGGAGCAGAAAGCCGTTTTGCTCTCTGCTACCTATCATGAGGCTTTCTTGAGTCTTGGGTAATCTGTAGATATTCATGAAAAGAGGCTCTGTATTACCAAAGTGAAAGGCTAGAATCGCAATGACGCGTGCAGTATGGTTATTATTGTTATTTTCTGTCAAGGCTAGAACGTTACGTGATATTTACGGGATTAACAATCGACTTGACTTGGGCACTAGCGGAAAAGCAGCACAGACCAAAAAAACAAGAGTCCCGCAATATTATTCGAATAAGCAAATGAAAAACAGAATATGCAATGAGCTTCTCGGCAGATACTTGTTCGGCTTGATAAGTATAATGGCTTCGAGTTGAGAGTCTCGATTTTAAATATCAAGCAAAGACGGTCTACTGTATCAGTGATCCACGAGACTAACCAGGCCACTCTTCGCAGCCTAAAGTGATACGAAATGCTGGGAAAAATGAAAATAGACAGGGATAGCTTCGTATACGTTCTTAATTGGCAGTTCCGAGACGATTGAGCGTGATTAATTTACTTAGATAATTATTGTACTCGAATCGAAAGCATAGAAAGCGCACTGCGGGTCAGTGACGCCTACTCAGAAGTCCGATTCAAGATCTGTTCAAATAAACATTGTGACAGTAAAAAATCAAGCGCCACTTTCTCCACGTACACCGACGGTTAAAGCAATAGATGTATTAGACTGTGCATGTACTCTATGCATTCCTATTGATTTGTCGTTGCTGTTATATTATGATGTTAGGAGTGTAAACGCCGCTTATTCTGCCGTTAAGGACGCATTAGAAGGCCGACTGGTTGATTCGTATAGTTAGCAACTAGCATTATCAAGAAGAGAACGATGAAGCTCTGAAGACCTAGAGAAATTTAGCCGAATACCAAGATAAAATAGGTTAAGAGCGTTTTTGATAATAGAACATAATTTTGTTGTTAATTTTCAAATATACACACGACTTTTAGAAAAGTCCCTCTTTATTTTTAATAAATATGAAAATTAGCCGATATTTTGCGGTGCAATTTAGAATTGTTGGTGGGTATCTGGGTAAGTTAAATTTGACACGTAATGCTGGCGTGTAGGTACAGTTGAAGTTGAATCAGTTAGCCGAACAAGTGCGGAGTGTTGTAACTGCGTGGAGGAAATTAGTCTTGGAGGCTCGGATTTCTTTATAGGCGGATGAACTGTTGTAAAATTATATTGATTGAAACCGGAAGAATAAAATTAATGTAAGTAATGTACAATTCAATAGATGGCAATACGCATAAACAAAAATGGGTACCAAGACAGCCTTAATGAAATCATGTAGAAAAATTGAACCCACTTTGGAAGGCGCTAAGCCACGTGGTCATCTAGCCGCAAGAAGATACCGGGACGTCGACTATAAGTTTCAATTTTACAATCTGTAAAACTTTGAAAATCAGCAACTTTTTGAACAACAATGACTAGTAGTCTAAGACAAATCGTCTAACTCAAATTCATCGCTCTTTTTAAGCGACAACCTTCTCAGGTCGAGTAAAGCTCACATCTCAGGGTCGCCAAAGTATCATTTCGTAGTGTAAATTACGGTGTCGAGCCATAAAAGTACGACCTGATTACGGGGGATTGTTCTGTATATGTTCTGTTTGCTTTCGAGAAAAATAAACGAAGGAGAAAAATGCGTTGAATTCGGACACGAAGCAGTCTGCAAACATTGGGCTAATAACGGTAAAATTCTGTTTTTTCTTTAAGGTAGTGGTGATAAGTTTGAAGGCAATTTAATCATAAATGTCTTAAATTCAAAATGGACCATATTGAAGGCAAAAATCCGAGATACAATATGCCATGCAGAGGTACTATAAGCGATATCTTCATTCACTACTTACTCATGGTTGCAAGCTAGTCAACAGGCAAACTACGACGACGCCTTAATTATACTTATCATTTCAAATGTGATCTATTGAGACCTTCGTAGACATATTCCAGCTTCATGCATTTGCGGCTCGTGGTAGGTAACGAGCAGATTGAAAAATCAGACAGTTCTTTTCGGTTGCAATATACGATGCTTCTCAATTAACGATAAAGTTTGAGCGTCGTTAAAAAGCAGAACGAGTGCACACGTTCAAAGCGGCGTCGGCTGAAGATTTTTGCCAAATGATTAACTGTTAAATAAATCGCTAAATATTAATTATTATTATTATCAATACGTTTGTAAGGGTCACATTATAAGATCGAAAAATTCGCGTAGCAACAGCAGCAGCAAATATGCGATATGAGTTTCTGTATTCATTTTTTTCTGTACCGTTTAGTTTTGACGCTAAACTTGTATGCATATGGTAGATTATGCCGTATTTCATCAGGAACACGGCACAATTTCGAAAAGATATGGAGTCCATAAGTAACTCGTTTAGTGTATATGAGAAATTGTGAAAATTGGTCTTTTTTTTTATGGAATTCGAGCTCATCTGTCGAACTATCCTAAGTAGTTGAAGGGATATCTCGACTTCGTGAAGAACCGCTTTTCGCATGTAGAAAAAAAACCGCTTGCAGAAATAAAAAGAAAAAAAAACTATTGATTTTCGGCACATCGAACATAAAGGTATGTTTCTTAAACTGATGTTTCTCGCTAACTGTAAGCACCTTTTGCTAATACTGAATAAACGGATGCACTAGCTTATGTGTGGGGCATTCTGTGAACAATTATTGTTTTAAAAACTCATTTTCCTGAAGCTTAATCACGATCATTCATCGTCAAGCATAAAAGCTCGCTTTATATTGCTTAGCGTTTCCTGGACAAATAGCTTGATTCTCAATTTTTTTTTATATAACTCCGTAAAATTGCATCATTCAATGCTTATAAATTCCTATTGATAAGAGTTGGTTTGGTAGGTTTTAAGGAAACCTATGTGCTCTGTATTCTCTCTTATGTTAAGGCCGTAAAGTTGTCTTTTTTAGTGTTGTGTACAGATGTTTGCACAAAAAATAAAAAGTATGATCCACACAGCCTGTCGGATTATTCGGGTTAATCCGACAGACTTATTATGGCATTGTTTAACATAGTTTCCCGATGGTCCCGTGCCTTCGAGAAACTTTTTCTTTGGGCATATTTTTAACTAACTTTATCTAGAATACCAAGCCATGTATCTCACGTTTCACTTGCTGCCAGTCAGGTACGAGTGGGCGTAGGGCAAACCCCGTTGATGCAATCCAGTTCAAACTATAAACAATCCATAACTTAAGAAAACGTCTCGTCATTACGACACGTTCAGTATCTTTTTCCTGGCCCATGTTGCAAATACGTACATCAACTTGCGTACGGCAGCGGCCCGGACTTGTCACACCGATTAAGATGAATCAGCTGCCGCCTTGTAGTTTAGTGAGCCTTAATTTAAGCGGGTGCATCTATTTTAAATAAATATATTTATTTATCTATATAATAAATAAATATATATAAATATTCCGACAAATCGAAACGTAGCACTTTTGGTGATGTTGCCGCTTATAGTTCAGAAGAAAAAAAATTCTGAACTAAGTGTCAATGTAGATCCCAGCACAGTTTATTCATTGTCGTAAAGATAATGAAATAACTAAAATATAAGGCCGCACGATCAACAGAATCGGAAGCGTTGCCGCTGGGTTGCGTCGACTGACATAGAGCGACGCTGCGCTCTATAGGTAGAAATTATAACTATAAACGGAACACACAGTCTCTTCAAGAGCGGATTTCTCATGAGTGATCATTTTAGAACGTTAGGCAATAAGTGGTTTTAGTTGAAGTCAATATTACAATTGGCGCAGTCGAAGGACTGAACGAGTATAGTTAGAGATGGCATCAGGCGTTCGATTGTCACCACTGCTTTTATCGACAGTAGACAACCCAGCGGTGTCGTGAAGTAACTGGATAGGAGAGCCTTTGAAACGTATTTTTCGTGGCACAGGGACGTAGTCAGACTGACGCAGATGTACGCTACTGATACATTGTTTCGGTTGTTGTAAGCACCGGAGGAGATGACAGCCGACGAAAAAGTGGAGGTCGGTGAACGGGAACAAACATCTGAGTACGATTGCGTGCATGCGATTCTCAGTGCAGAAGATCCTAGCAGTACCATGATACAAAATTTCAAACATGTACAACGGCCGGGAACGAGAAAATCGGTGTGAAACTATGTAGAACCGCTGCAGGTGAAAAATCGGAAAGCTACTTTAAAAAATTTGGCTCGGAGAGGGCCCTCATCTCGACGATCACTGTGGGAGCAAGAATTCCGAGCGTAAGAGAACGACTACTCTTCGAGGAGGACCATTTCACGACTGACAAGGACGGCGCAGCTGTGCTACCGGGTAGAACAGAAAGACAGGGAGGCCGAGCTTTCTAAGTGAAACAAATGAATGCAATCTGAATGAGGACTGGCCGTGCCTAGCAGGCAAGTGAACGGGCGGCGGTGGAAAACGGAATCGCGAGCCTATCTGGGACGGACACGTTCGAGAAACGCGGGACGTAGTGGGCAAATAGCCGTACGAACAGGGACGCCATGTGGTGGTGGTTTTAAGAGCGTTTATGGCCATCACACAGAGTATTGTAGAAATCGTGGAATTATATAACGCGACACCGCAGACGATGACAGACGCATCCTTAGACAGCTACTACACGATACGCGGATGATTACCAAGTTCCCAGCGATCGGCAACAAGCTTCTACAGAAACAGAGTCGCCGAAAAAAAACGCAATTACGGCAAAGCGTAGAGCAATGAGAAAATGCGGCAGAAGAAGAACGCGGAGAGTCGCTAAGCGATCAGAAACACAGTGCTTCAACTGAATCGTGAGTGCGAGTAAAAATAACGACATAAAAAGGTAAATAAAGGTATGGAGCACGCACCTGTGTTATAGGAAAACAGGGAAGTGGACCTACATACTAAAAGGAGCATCCGTATGGCATAAAAATAGTGTAAGCTCGTCTTTCGACAAGGGCCGAACGATGTTTGGGGACTGCGGGACTGGCAAAAGGAAGCAGAAGTAAAAGAAAATAAAACAAGGGAAGGGCGGGAACTAACTAACGAAATTAGCAAAAACGAGAAAATAGACGAACGTCTTCAATCACCAAAAGGATGGCAAGGACAAAGGAAGTGCCGCAATCGAGGATTAGAGAAAAGAAGGAGCGGCATAGCAGACGGATGAAAGTGCTATGAGGGAACACAAGGATCAAATAGAGTTAGAACACAACGCGAATATTTTGTTGATTATGTATTAATGGTTCTGGAAACATTTAAATATGTCGTAAAGCGGATAACGCATAAATAGAAGATGAGGCTGCCAAGATCGGCAGAAAAACATTTCAACTTGGTGGCGTTGACTGACACAAAGTGGCGCTCCAATCGATAGGTATAAAAATAGCTGTGAATATATACTCCCTTTATAAACGGCGAACTCACGAGTGATCGCTTCAGTGCTCTAGGCGATAAGAAGTCTCACATACTTATTATATGAGTTCTCATTGAGAGACATCTTACCTGTATCTCGATGTTGACGAAACTCCGAATTCCTTAGGCCCTATATAACCCGGTAACCATAATGATAATAATCCTCTATTTTGTGCAAACAGATATGCATGCCTTCGTGGAGAAAAAAAATACTGATTTTGTATAGACCTAATCTGATAGTGTAGGGTTCTCAGAAATTTTTTAAATTGATCCACAGTCCAACATGATTTGCGCTATTGCCTGTGGCGTGCACAGGAACAATTGGGAAAAAGATGGCTTCTAGTATGCAATAATGTCTGGGAGATGAGCTTGGTGTGACAGAAAAAGCTTTTACGGAAAAATCATGCTATAAGAAAATTAATTTCTATATTGAAAGCTCAGGAACTATTCTGAAGCCTTGAATCCAGCTCGCTACAGCGTGGAATAGGTCATGAAAAAACAGTTGAACGGTCATAATATTTCGATAAAACACATCGGCGGGGCACATTAAACGAATTGAGCTTTAATGTTCTCGAATTAAGTATCTTCTGAAATACATTAAGCTATCTACGTAAAATATGTAAACGCTTTGTCCGCTGTCAGCACCGCTTTCGTCAACCAGTCACCGTCTGGTGAAGATGGTCACAGACGAACGAAGCCAAACAAAATGCTTTCACATTACAAAAAAGTGGGCTAACTGACAGGATATGGTGTTTCAAACGATATCGACCGCTGACGCTGAAATTCGAAGTTGAATTTTATTCGACCCGAAAAAAACTAAGATTGGTCTTGATAATGAAACAATTTTGATTCTGCTTCATCATCAGCGCTAAAGATTAGTCGATGGACTATTTCAGTAATTTTATTCCATTTGATCGTGAATGATTTTGCAACATGTTTATGAGTTACTATTGGCAGATATTACAGTTTGATGAAAATCGTATTTAATCTGCTCTACTTCACATAATTTTCTCATCGTTACTATTTACCAATAAGTCGTACCACCAAGCCAAAAATTCGTCGTTAAAAATCCCAGGTCTTAGATGATTGCCAGGCCACTATTTCAAAGCATCGCTAACCTAGCCGCTGCCACCTTCTAACATCCTATAGTGTATGATTAGGACGCGTTCCCTGCAAGAAACGCATGCGCCATGTTTACCGTACTTATACCGTTTGCAAATACACTAGTATTACTCCAAACAGAATAATATATAGTACCCGATATGATTTACTGTTAAGCTACAGGCGTATTAAATACTTGATGTGAATGCACCTAAATAGCTCGCGGCGATCCGGCACTTTTCCAATATGTTTTCAACACTGGCAAAAATCACAAGACACTATATGTGGTTGAACCGTAAAGCTTAATAGCTAGAAGTTTTTTTTTACATGAGCAGTGCTGCTTATCGGTAGAAGGGTATGCTATCACTAAGTAGATTATGAGTAGACATATGCTAACGTCACTCTTCCATAAAAACGACGCTTTCTTTTCATGTGCATAGAAAAACTCTGTTTAACTTTCTGGTTTTGAGACATGTACCAAATACTGCGGCAAATTACTCCTTAAAATTCGCTGTCGTTGTTACTGTGTTAACAAGCTTAAGGAGTCCGTTATTAATTTTTGGCCTCATTTTGTCTAGTATATACACATGTATTAGTTGTATATTAAGAATCGGTGAAATCTCGAAAAATGTGCTCTATCAATGAAGTCCATATGAGACAATGACCATGATTTATGTATCTTCCCACTAGGACGCCGATATATACAGACCAGTAGAATAACCATCGACAGGATCTTGTTTTTTGTAACGCTTAAATGAATTCATACCTAACTGCGAAAAAGGCTTTGCTCGAATTATTCTTAAAAGTCTCTTGAAAACCATTCATTTAACCACTCGAATAGCTGTGTTTCGAAATCCTGCCGCTTATAATCGTGGCTACACTTGTCAGTACGGGTTCGTCCGAACGCTAATTCTACCTCAGGCAAAGGGGACGGTGCTGGAAGAGAGGAAAAACCTACAACGAAAGCATCAATAGCAAACGACGAACAGAGCTTGCATCGTGTAGATCCTGTCTATTCAATTTGGCCTGCGTCTGTCCCGTGTGCCTCAATCCTTAACACCGAAGGATGAACACACAGTGATTACTGCTTCCTGTCGCATACTTGATCAGGTACTCAAACATACGGAGAAGAGGGGTAGCCGGAACCAGGCGAGACCAAGGGAGCGAACTAGAACAGGATGGGCACTTGCTCCCCTAAAGGTCCTAAAGTGTGTGCTGCGTTGTGTCCTTAACTGTGACCTATTCACCATTGGAAGCGCGAATTCCAACATGGGCCTCGCTCCTACTTTGTTTCTCTCTCCTCCATTCCCTTTTCCTGTCTTGCGCGTGCTTTAACCATTCCAATCGAACAGATCGTTTTACTTCGGACTCTGCTACCCGCGCATTTCGCCATACTGGTGCGCAGGGTCCAGCGGCGACGGAATCAACAGCAGAAGCAGAAATTTCTGAAGCGGCAGGACAATTTCTGTTCCCACTAAGCTGTACTTTGTCATAGCACTTGGCAGCGACCGGCCACTGGAACGCATTCGGTTGTCTAGCAGACTTTACTAACAGATTTTCTTAGCAGGATAATAGTGCTCCTTTGTCACTCCTAAATTCACCACTACTCTTTATTGTTAGTCTCCAGCTGAACGTAGTTCTCCTCGGTAGCAGCGGTGGAACAAGCCAGCCGTTTCATCCTTCGCAAGTCTAGCTGGTCCAACAATTCAAGCGGCACCCAGCCGGCGACTTGGCCCGTTGCCACTCATAGCAGCCAATCCTTCTGTATTTTTTGCCTACTATTTCTCTTTCCCGCTGTCTTGCTCTGCTGTGTTCACGCTGTCTCTGCGCCTCTTCCATCGTCTTCCTTTAGCTTTGTGTCCACTTCTCGCGGCAGTTTTACACACCGACGAATTCAACTAAGCGCATACACGCACGTAAGCTCAAGGTCACGTCCCATTCACGCACGACTGACACAGACCAACCAGATGCTGCGGCAATGCAAGAAAAACCGTAGTCGCGGCCAGAGACAGACAATTTTTTTCCCACACGATCACACGCAGACGTATAACTACACATCGGTGTTAGTTTATCTATTACATAGACACACGGTGATTTGATTTTATGAAGAACAGGAAATATCATACGCATATCTACTAGCACTCATATCGTCTGCAGTTTTTTTTTTCATTTCAACATACATTTAGATGAAAAAATTATACAAATGAGCTAATAATATCATAGTTTTTATAAGTTTCATAGCTAATAAGAGAGTAATAAGGTCGTGATTCTCTTCTGCTTGACAGAGAGCCCATGCGCAAATTATGTTGCACTTAAATATCACAGAAAAAAACAGTATGATTATTTTGGGTAAATATAGCCGTAATGCTTGGCTTGACATATGCATATAGGGTTGGCCAGAAACTGTTGCCTATTTTTTCAAATATTCAACCTGTTATTTCAGTATTTTATTTACTTGCGTGTACCATTCAAAAGTACCCTTTCGTCAAATGGAATTTTATCTTAAGAGTAGTAAGTCCGTGTTCCAAAACATTATGGAGAGATACGTTTCCCAAGATTGTTCAATAGTGCTTTGGCCAGCATCAAAAGCTACGGAAACTGATCGCAATATCCATGCAGTGCACATTCTAAACGTTTCTAGTGGAACAAAGCCAAGATATTGGTTAAGAGATCTGGAGGATTCTATAACTACTTGAAGCTGGTTTGCGAAGTTCAAAAGTACGATTTTGAACTCAGAGAATACACCTCAATCCCAGTCGGCCGTCAAAGGACCTCTTTTAAAGCAAAGGAACTCATAATTGCACAAGAAGATAAGTTCCAAACACTCGAGTATCGTCGGGCGTGTCATAGAATTTATCGAAAATTAAAAACTTCAATACCCTATAAACGAAGTGAAAAGCGTAAAGTGCACGGTTTATTCTTGTCTTTCAACGTCTTATCTTAGGCATCGAGCAAGCCGCACCCAACGACATAAATTGCGTTTATCAAAACCCGAAGGGCCTGGCGCCGGCACACAAAAATGCAAGACGTTCGAAAAAAAAATCAATATATATAATCCAATTAATCAGAGAGAAATTAGGCTATGGCACAGAAAAGATTCGTACGTAAACCAAGTCATGACGCCTTACGACAATGTCATAAGCGGTCTGACAGCAGGAATTAAAGTTTCAGTCGATATTACCCGCGAAGATTTGGCGGTTGTAATGAACACAAACTCAAAGTCGGTGCCAACAAGAAATATCTGTGGCGGCACGACCTGTGTATTTAATCTTGTACAAATCGCCAACACATATCAGTAGATTTTCTGCTATTCTAAAAGGAATAGTTGCGTCTCTACGGCATCTACTTTATCTAAATATCTCTAAATAAAGTTAGTAGTTTTAGATTTTTTTGAGCGTACTGCATTTAGCTAGACATATTTCGTGCTGTTTTTAGTTTCGAAAGTCTATTCCACTTCGTAACTTTCATCTTTAGACATAAATTATATCAATCTCACCTCTGGTATAATTATAAAGAAAAAAAATAATTTTCACTCTGGCTTATCTTATAGCAAGATGTACTGATTCAAAGCTTACGTTGTATTCACAGCGATAAAGATTGTTCCTTGAATGTATGTTTCTTAAAACACACATCCGTAGCCGTAGTAGTGACAGGCTGTCGTGTCGCAATATCGGAACATAAGTTGCGTTCTAGAAGAAAGCAAATCTCCCATTATCAGATACGCTTGGGCGTCTTGAAGAGCACGACCACCTAAGATGGCAGCGTATCATGAGTGATATATTTGGAAAAAAAATCCTTTCAGGTTCCTCTATGTCCAAACTACAACGAAATGTTCAAGTTTAACGTTCTCACAGGGAGCGGCATTTTTGCGTATACGGGAATCGATTATGAATTTTGCTTGGAACAACTCAATTAGATAGTACGGTATTCGATGAAGTGTACAAAATAGTAATTTGGCTAATCTGCCATCTATTCCAGCTAAAATGATCATTTTTTATTTATATTGACAAAACGATCTGCTATAGAGAAAACGTGAGTAAATTAGTTTTTATTGACACATATGTATTCATTCTGATCTGATCTACATCTGATCACCGTTCACCTAATGACATGAAAATACTAGCTAATAGTATATATACACTACAAATCACCTAATCAGAACCTGACGGCAACCTCAGATCCTCTGTGGAAAAAGTTCATTGGTGCACATGTCAACGAAATTGCACATTTCAATTCCGAAAACCTTAAAAATCTACTAGATGTCCCTCGTGTACCTCTGGTGGACATGTCTCTCAACATCTGCAAAAAGCTTGGCTGGTGACGGGCTTTTGGTGGTATGATCAAATGCATACAGTTACCTGAAGTACATATTTTCACTATATGCGTTAATTTGTAAACCTATCCTAAATATTACTTACATTCGTCGTCGTCCCAACGGATGTGAAACTATCAGCGAAGGATCTAGCACTAAAGATAGCTTGTTATCTCATTTGGAATTATACAATAAGGTTTGATAGATGAGCAGACATCGTAGCAGAACTACATCTACCGCGGAGCTGTGGAACTGAGAAATTTCAGATCAGTTCGCTTACGACATAAAGCAGAAGTTCCGAGCAATTAAGGGCTCCATCTTATAATATTGTGTTAATATTATAATATTATATCTTATAATACATCAGAGACATCGACATAGATTGGACCTTCGTCTGAAATGCAATATAAAATTCGGTTTAGCTATTTTCTCACAAGCCCTAAGCACGGTGATGATCCAAAATTATACTGTACACCTACACTTCATACGCCCTTAGAAGCAAACTATCGCGAAAAAATGTTAGTAACTGTAAGTAGTCATTGTTAACATTGGTTCAACTGTGCCGTCCTATTACGATGTGCATTTGGCTACATTTGGGGCATAGTACTTTGTGCATATGGAACGCCTGTGACAATCGATCAAAATATAAATAAGTTTGAATCAAGCAAAACAGTCAACGTTGTTCCACTTGGAGCATTTACATACTTAACGTATTGTTTGCCGGTCACTTTAAGATTGTTCGAACCTCAATATGCACTATTCTTAATCGACAATCTCTGTCGTACTTTTACAAACGTTTAGTATGCTTATTACGTCACGGTGCGTCCCCTTACTATAGATCTCGATGTCCGGATGTAGATAAACTATGTCTAATATGAAGTACATCCATAAACTCACAAAACTGCAAATTTAACCTATACCTTAGTGCTTCGTAACAGGATTTCCTTGTTGTAGATTTACATAAGGCTAAACTGAAACCGAATTTTCTTATTTGCGATAACCCTTGCATCACGCAACTCCTGGACTGGAAAGGCTCACTCTTCCATTTGCTCCACATGAATTTCTTGCAGGTTTTGACGTGTCCAGCAACTGCTTGGAATTCATCTTGTTCTGGCTTTTCCAGCTCCAGAGTAGCACCGCGGATAGATTTCGTTTGTATTGCCTAGCTGACCGACAAATCATCTTTCAACGCGTACCCGTGGCGCAGTGTTAAAGCGGGGTCGTTTTTGAAAAAGAACGTAATAAACTTTTTAAAGTAAACGTAGCTCATATCCTTTATTGGCACTCTTTTTGCTGTTGTACCTATTCCGCGTCGGAGCGTTTCAACGTCAAACGACTGCATGCTAAACGGTGACACTTTCAGTGTCGTCCTACTATTATTCTATGCTATTGTTTGCCTCATCGATAATCACGTGGATAACTAAGCTTTCGCCTAAGTTACTCTGAAACGATTCAACGTCAAACGATTGGCAAGTTTTGTTAAGTTCGAACATTTTCTTATTCATAACCAGTGTATTAGCGAATTCATCTTATTTTCCAAATCGTGAAACTTTGGTCAGTAGTGCAACAGTTATGGTGACGCGCACTGTTGTTTCGTCGATAGTTATGCAATTTGAGCATGGACCTACACGTTTTGTGTATGTCCTATTGCAGGCCGTTAATCTGTTCTTGTAAATCGTTTTTCTGCACGATAGCGAACACAGTGAGCGCTAGCGTCAAAGCGTCGATTACATTACCATTGAGAATGTTATAAGGGCGACCCATGTGATGTCCTTCTGCACAATCCTAACTGCCGAGAACACTGTTGGCCTTTCTAAATGGTACCATTTCAAAATTACCAAGTAAAGCACATAAGTCGTTATTACATAGAAATACCGTGTCAGACATATGCGAAACGTAAAAAAGCGATATATTAACCGTAGTATAGTACTCGACGGTTACACCTTCCACCTCCAATTGGCATAATTTGGCCGACACAGAACGACGTGAAACGATGCCGCGATCGGCAGCGAATTTACATAAGATAGCAAACATGTAGAAAGAACATCTAGAACAAAACTGTAGAAAGTAGCGAAAGCGAAAAAGGTGGGAAGCGTAGCCCGCCAGCCTTGGCCACGTTTTCAGAGACGAACAGCCAACTTGCTGTAGCCGTTGACTGAACCCACCAGCAGCTGCACGCAAATCCTAAACCATAATGTAGGCAAAATTAATTCTACTTATCCCATAGACACTTCACCGAACTGTTCAATAAGCAAACAGGTACGGACTAATAATATTTGCTAATGCAGGTCTGGAATTACATTCAAGACCACTGTCCAACGATATTTCATTTGATGATCAAATGAGTAAAAGCAGAATGGTTTCCGGAATCGAATTAGACTCAACGTTTACTTTTTTCGATTGCATGATACATGTTTTCAAACCGGTCATGACTAGGACCACGATACGGGTCCGTTTTGCCAATTAATATTGAACTCAAGGATAATGTACCATTTTCTGGTTAGAACTATAGTTATACTGCAAACGTTTGAAAAACGTGCCTCTTTTGAATAATCGCAACCTCCTATTAAAAGCGCCTCCCAGCTGCGACTATGGCAGGCGAAAAAGCGCCAGCGATTCTGGACAGGGTTGCCGGGCGTACAGTCAGATAGCCGATGGAAAGCAGTTGAGGTAACGAAGTAAACAATTTTTGCACCGATCTGTCGGGTGTATGTGTATTTCTATTGGCTTGGGTACGTTTCGCTGGTTGGACCTGTCGCGCACTCAAATACGCAACTCAGAAGCTATCCAAGCGCTGGGACGTGAGCTTCCCAAAACCTCGTTAAAGACGTCGCGATTTCGACCTCGCGAAAGCCAACGGCCGTTTCGATGGCGCCCGACAACATGGCGCAACGACAGGGA
This sequence comes from Varroa destructor, assembly GCF_002443255.2. Lineage (NCBI taxonomy): Eukaryota > Metazoa > Arthropoda > Arachnida > Mesostigmata > Varroidae > Varroa > Varroa destructor. The sequence goes on along the minus strand of NW_019211456.1, from coordinate 40,516,892 downwards.
CGGGACTTGGTCCCGACAGCGAGGTCCTAGAGAAAGCCGACGCAGTATAAGGAACTGCAAAGAAAATTGGAAAAAACGAGCGTTTGACCCTGTGGAATGATATTGATTTTCCCAGCGGGTTCCTGTTGTATCTTAACGCTATTGTTGTAAATGCTGTAAGCACACATACGGAAAAACGATACTAAAGCGACAGCAATAGCGGAATGATGGTGGATCGGCGGTGGCCGTGAGTGGGCAGTGAAAACGGTGCGCTTTGATATAGACGACGACAAGAAGACGCAGAAGCCAGACAGGATGAAGAGGAAACGCGGACTCTCTAAGGATTACTGCGATATTCTGCTCCGTCTTTTTCCAGTTACTTGTCGCTCACATCGTAATCGTCGTTGTCGTGGAGGCGGGCGTTATTGTAGTTATCATTGTCGTCTGCTCGAAACTCGTCTTCTTCCTAGATGGCGGTGCAGATTTAAAAATGAAAACAAGCAGAGCCATTTAACCAAAGAATCGCTACTTATCCATTAGATAGCCCACGTAGTTCATTACTGTCTCTCACTGTGTTTTCCTCTCAGTGGCATGTACGCACACATAAACACACACAGATTTTATAGAGACAAACATGCACAAATAGTTTCGATTGGCTTTTTTCAGTAGCTTTTCATTTGTGTAGCTAAAAGTTTAGCCGCTGACTGGAATAAACCGATAAAACGCGCGCGTTCTCGACAAGCGAAAAGACCTATAGAGGCTCATATTGTTACTTACACATGAGTACGCATTATGAACACACATTTCAATACATAAACAATTCAAGGGTCCGTGTGCACACGGGATACGTTTATACGATATATGCAGGTGTATCTTATATGAAAGTAGAAAAAAAAAAGGCGTATTGATTGCCGTAACAGCAGTACGATCATCTGTGTGAAGAACCTGCGAGTACCCTTTCCACCGCCTGAAATCTTTTAGCACTGCTTTTTTAAATCCTTCCTATATTCGAGGCGTTCGGGGTCACAGCTGCGCATCAACAAAGCTTCGGCAAATTAATATACTGGTCAATGTGAAGTGAAGTTAATTTGGTAAATTTCTTCGGCGATACTGCTTAGGGTAAATAAAAAAAAAATGTAGGCAATAATAAGAGTGTTACTATAGAAACATTGTTTTTTCTTCGAACGAATGTACCAACTCAGGAACGAATACATCTGGGCGAGTAATTATCTGTACTTGTAAGCGTTGGTTCGCCTATTGAATATGTCGCATAAACATTCAATGACAACGTTCCATGAGTTGTCTTGTCTACATTTTTCTCTTTCGTTGTAAAGCCATCACACCTTTCGAGAATATATAATAAGCTTCATAAGTAAGAATGCTAGAACGGGATGAAGATCGAAAGTTGACGAGTCGTCGAATTGTGGCAGGTGGCTAGATGATGTACAATACGACTGAAATTATAAATTAGGGATCAATTGGTGTGGCTCTGATGAACAGTCTCTTTGAACTAGATATGAAGTGCGGCTGATATGTCGGTTAATAAGAGACATTCTCTGAACCTGCCTGTATATACGTTCATGTTCAACACTTTATGGAAAATAAGAGTCTTTAAAGATACGTGTGGGCACCTGCTGACCACCTAAACAAATATTTTTCGTAAACAACCTTGTGTTTTTTCGGCGATTTAACGTGGAGGTACTATTAATTTTTTCAAGAATCAGCTTCGGATCTCATCGCCCAGCGTGAGATCACAGTCCCAACCTGCTTATTTAAGTGGCTGCCTCGCTTCATCTAGCATTCACTGATAGGATTTTGCCCCTTTGTCGCCCCGTGAGTAGACTCGAAAAATTCTCAAAAATTACTCATCAGCTTTAGTTTACTTAATTCTGAAAGCATATAAAAAGAAGTTTCCTTTTCGAGTCCTACACGATAGGCATATAGTAGAATTTTTGAGAGAACTATGATATTTTGTTTATATTATTGACTATATTTTCAATGCATACTGTCCTCTAGAACCAATCCGCATTGTCTCTCTTTCGCCTAAATCATCGACATTTCAATAGAGAAGGAGCTAAATGTTATTGATACCTTGGTCATCTGAGCATTTTTACACAGACCGTATGTCGCTAGTCTTTGCTAGAGTTCAGCAGGAAGGGCATCGGATCCGTTACATAACCAAACAGTCCGCTTTTGCTGTTGCATGACACTGTAAATAACTGCAAGATCCTAGAAACAAAATGTCGCTTCGAATATATCACAAAAAATCACGGGACGACTATAACAGACCCGAACATGTAGCTATTGAAGAATGTAAATTTAAATTCACGCAATTCTCCAAACTCCATGCAAGTGGCTTGGGATTTATGTACTTGTCACGTGCTTGCATAAATGTGAATTTCTATAAGTGAACGGATAATAACAGATAAATTATAAAACGTGCATTTGAGTGACTAAACCCAACTGTAAGCTCCTGAATATATTGAATGGGTTGAAATGAATAGGACCAGGGTGAATAAAATTTGAAAATCATCAGCTTGGTTCGCAACGTACAATTCGTCACCAATTTACTTTTTCGATCCTCCGCTCAACTTCGACGTTACGTTAAGAACGACACTGATCTTAGGACTCTATTTAAGGCGATCGATGACCAAAAATAAGAAAATTCATAACAACGGCTCGATTAGAGAACTATGTCATGATCATCGCCAATGGAATGAAGCTCTACGAAAACGTGCCGCAACCCTAATGCTCGGAACGATGAGAACTGCTTACAGTTATTCTAATCTCGGATGCGCTGAAGCACCCAAAGCGTTTACGGGAGCTGTTCAAGTAAGGACTCGCTAAAGAGTTCATCCGAGAAGCAGGACAACTGGAGTACCAAAGGAACTCAGTGCCCAGAACGGGGTATTGTGGCAATAGGAGTGCGATGCTTTTCCTCTTAAGTATATCATAGCTCCTTTGAATATATATTGGTTGCATAGGAAATCTTTGATACCAATCTGTCGGCAAGGCACGAGAAATCTTAATGTTAAAGGAAATGAATGGCACTTAAGGAGAACTTTTTAGGTCAATTGATGGTGAACATGATAAATCTAAATAGCCGTTAATGGAAAACCGTTTTTTCTTGATGGACTTGGTCGTACCGGCACAGAACGTGTATAGACTCCTCACCACATGCCTAATGGGCGATCTCCTGATGCGCCCCGTATAACTTTTGTTAATAAAGTTTCAATTTTGCTGTCCAACTATGGTATAACGCGCAAGTTATTCGGCCTCAGAGGTCTACTAACGAACGAAGCAGCTTCGAGCGTAAATCCCAGAGCTCTGCCAAACTAGATCAAATTTACGCTTTTTTCAAAAATGAAGAAACAGCTACGTTGTCGTAATTCGTTTTCGAAAAATGTATATTTTTTTTGTCTAAGCTTACCGTCTAAAGGTAAGACAATCGTCTCGGGTAATAAATTCTGGCCGCACTTACCTGCGCGGCCAGAAGTCGACTGGAACAAAGTGCTTGAGTCTACATACCTAAACACTGAACATTGTTTATATTTAAAATATTCTAAACTAGCTTAAGACACGCGGTTAGCTAAAAATGATAAAAATCATTAAAAATTTGGGAACAGTCAACTACCAACTAATTCGAACGGACAAATCGAACTTATTTTGGACAATATTTCCTATGGCAATGTTCTCGACAAAGATGTCAGCTTTTGCCACGGCTGAGACGATTATCATCATCAAATAAGAACATCTTACATCTTTGAGTAAAGCTGTAATCACCGTTAATGCAGAAATCTGTCATATATTACCGTGCCTGTAAAAGATTTAACCCCGTTAAAGATGAGCTGAAGGGTAGCCAGGCTACCCTTTAGCTTATCTGCCACCGCTAGTCGCTACCATCGTCGCATAAACGGAAAATAAAAAAAGCCGTTGCAAAATTGACTTTGCAATCAAAACTCGTCTGAGTATCGCCTGACTAAATAACTGCCTCATCAGAGCAAAAAAAAGGCTACCCGAAAGCACACTGATCGCGAAGTTTATGCTTTCCGACTAGCCTTAAATTTATTAAATTAAAATAAACCTAAATGAATTTCAAGGTGCAATAGCCGGTGTCTCGTTCGTAAAACATATGGTAGATGTCGGATTTTGTTAAACAACACATAAAAATTTTAGCTCTCATACACGAAATACATGAACGCACATCCTATAGTCAATTATGTACGGTCTGCTTTCGAAAAATACGTTATTCCGCGCTCCGTGTCGTTCTAATCGGTGATCCATTTACATGCGATCGTTTTTGACGTAACGTAGTCATCAGCTATGATAGTTACCACAAAACGCTGTTACTAGTTGTACAAAAACAATATCTTCGCTTGGTACGATATAGTTATTAGGGTTAGTAAGACCAGTTGGTGACACGACCAAAATTGCCAGGTAAAATTACGAGTAGCTATTAAAATGTACCATTTAGTACCCTCCTCGAGTACTGTGTAATAATGGGCGCATTGTTTGAATCCTCTGTGTAATTTAGTTGCAAACACTTAAGCACCTGTGTCCTTTGTATCGTCCATCCTGGCCATATTGTAGCAATATAACAATTCAAGGATGCAATCAATCCTAACTCCCATGTATATTCTATTGTTATAATAAACGCTTTAACAACAACTAATATCGTCCAAGTATAACTAACTGAAGTCGAACGATTCCGATAGGATTTACCAAAACAGGCCATGCACATGGAAGAAATTACTAAATTCGCTAATTTAAATTGAGCCGATGTCAGACAGGACTTTCTCATGTGGCCGCCGTACAAGTTGTAGATTCAGAACGAAGCTTTTCGTGCTTTGGTAATGGTTTAACTCGTGTAACTTCTCAAATTTAGCCTACAACCCATACATGCATATGTATTAGTATAGAACTTCCAACGCTATGGAACTAGTTATCTTGTGAGTACAGGTTCTTAGATAGGCCTATTCTCAAACGCAAGTTCTTCTTCCTGTTCCTATTGGTGCGGACATCATAACCGCTATTGGTCATAAACGCTTTTCGGCTTTAATAGTTAGCCCAAGTCGCGTAGCTCGTATTTAAAAGTTAAGGCTTGCAAAATAGGAATCCTCTGCGGTACACTATAGCGTAATGCTCAATAGCTCTCCGCAGCAGTGCATGTGCCAAGTTTCAATTACAGGTATTCCTATTCATCTGCGCTTGTCTTGCGGCCATCCATCACCGTATCTGAGTGCATTACTCGCTTGCTTTTTCCATTCGCTACCTTAGTTCGTCTGCGTAGGGACAGTTAAAGTAATAGCATACACGAAGACAGATATGTGCAAATGTAAATATGAAAAAGATTAAGAATACAACACCAATATGGCCGGTAGAACAAACGCCAGCTGTTCTTTTCAATTGAGTTAACATTTTCACACGATGAGTATATATGCGGTAAGTCCTTGGGATTATTTATCAGCAGCCCATCAGGCAGCAATCTGTCACGTTTCTGCCGGGAGCATAAGAATACAGACTTCGTCGTTGTAGCAACAGTATGGGGCTCTTACCACAGCTGCTGCCGCTATAAATGGTGGCGTATTATGTGGTGTCTTCTGTTACGTTCGCCGTCGTTCGCACTCCCCACACCCCCAAGGGTGTACTTAAAAAAACAGACTTACACTCGTCAGGCTCCTACTTGGTTGGACGCTTACAAGAACCGGTCGCCGGAGGCAATTGGTCCAATGACTTTTTGGCCGTGCAGTCCACATCCAAATCCAATCTACCACCACCACCACCTTCAGTCGACTTCAGCTTCATCGCTCTCCTCGCTCTCTCTCTGTCTTCGTCTTCTCCAGGTCCTGCCCCCAGCACTGTGAAGGCCTTTCATTTCAACGGAGACGAGAGCTGCTGGTGCAGAAATGCGAGATGCTTTCTTGCAATTCGCCGAACTGGCCCCCTCAGGGCAAATCTCGCATTCCACTATGTAGCTTCAAAAGCAGATACGGACGAAGTCAGCACTGACTGGAGGGAACGCAGAAAAGAAAGAGGGTCCGCTAGCTGAATTAATGAGATCGCTATAATGCCAGACATAGCGCTGGGGCTGGCACCAAACGCGGTCTAAAAGACAGGAAGGACTATCTTGTAGTTTCAACTTATACGCCGCCAGATACATTTACTTCGGCTGATGTCTGCTAAGCAGACTGTGGCTAAGTGTAGATGGTTTCGATCCTTTTATCATATGTGCGTTCACCTCTTGTGTACAGTATGAGATATCTAAGCAACGCAAGTTTAACAACGACAATAGGACTACCTACCTCTGGACAATCGACGCATATGGCAACTAGACACGCAGCCCTTTCATTAAATAATGTGAAAAAAAGGATTATTAAACGAAAAACTCTAGATAATTTAGACAATTAAATTACGTGTCGAATCGTCTCAATTTGATAATTAGTTTGTTTTTTTCTCTTTTTCCATTTGCTTCATCGTTCTATTATATGGAAAATATTTGCCCGGTGATATCCTGTTTTCAGAGCTCTAGTGATAATAATGTTTTGTGCTGATTATGAAAATGACTAGCTTATTAAAGCAATTTTGTATGTAACTGTCGTATGTAATGAGCAGCGTAATTATTCTGGGCCATTTTTCCACACAAATCATACGAGGCTTTGATAAAGCACTGTTTAGCTGGGCTGTTGTACCAATTACGTCCCATCGATAATGTAATACTCGTATTTTCTAAATTTGACGTTTAAAAGGAATATCAGGTCCCGCCGAAGGCCAGCAGTTGAAATAGTAAGACTTGTTCTGATTTGTGCTGACTACTGTGCACCTGTTGCAATATATTTTATGCAGGAATGAGCCTTTCTACAAAAACGTACAAAACTGGACGAGATCAATTAATAAGATAAAATATCGTCCTTTTAGAAATGTATATATTTCGGATAGCAGATATTCGCTAAGTTTAGGCTTTCACTAATGGACGTTCGAGATCAGTAACGGTAGGATAAAATAAGTTAGCAAAACCTGCAACGTAAACTTACAAGTAAGTAAGGATGCCTGGTATTTACATGCACACCACAGAGGGGTAGCCGCGCCCAAATACTTCAAGGATACAAAGGACCCTAACTGAATATGAACGGGAAATTTTGTACGTAGTCCGGAAAGGTAGTTTTTAGTATAATGAATGTGTTCCTTATAAGTCCAGAGAATGTCGATCTGCTTATTTTGTGTCTGAAAGCATACTTACTCTCTAACATACTTTTTACAGCCATTTTTGTATTTGAATATATATTAATTAGTAACATTTCTTAGAAGCTAATAATAGTGACAAATCTGAATCGTACACTAAAATCCCGAACTAGGCATAAGTACCTTAATTTCGCCAGTGATGTAGAAGCTTTGTGAAACGAGCATCTTGCTATAGTAAGAGGGAGATCAATATTGCGAGATCCCTCATTTACCTAATGATTCTTAACTGAAATCATAATATTATTTCGACATTAGCGTAAACATTTGCCTGTGCTACACAAGAATCTCTCAGTCATTTGGCCTTACTTTGCCGTCAATGGAGTCCCTCTCCGACAGACCTAATCGCTAGCCCTAGCTCCTTCGAATGGAGCCAGTTACCTAAAATGTTACTAACTTATAAAAAAAAAACACACACATTAGTTTATATTACGTCTATAAGTCGACGTTTCTTATCGACCTCCTCAATCATAGAGATATAGTTTTGAAGGTCTCATGGCGTAATCATCTAGTAAATAGGGAAATCTTTGAAAGTTTTTACAAGGAAGAATAATTAAACAAAGTTGAATTCATGGGGAGATATGTGATTACCGGTGCAAAACTCGGTCAGGGTCCTAATACGCTAAAGTTCTTTCCAAACGGACAGATCTAATTGAATTTACGACGCATGCGGTTTCTGATATTGGTACATTTCTTTATGTATGTTAGCGGTACCGAAGGTTAAAAATTGAGTTTCTGAGCCTCGTTACATCCGAAATAATTTCACGTACCGTATTTCATTTGAGTCTAACGGCTTCCATTCGCTGCAATGCTTTTGGTTTGCACAAGGTACTTTAGCTATTTCCCAATGAGCTGCGATCTCTCATACATCTCGAACACTTTTTTGGTTATGGTCCAATTATAGTTCGGAGAAGACGTCATAAACTGATAACTTAGCTTATTCAGCCGACACAGAGATCCGAGCGATGATCTAAAACTGCTCTTTATAACTGCTGAATTTTCTGATTTCTAGCGACCTAAAGCCAATTTTAGGGCACCCTTCTTAAAGTAGCAAACGACAATAAAATTTAAGCCCCCCCGCAAATGATTCAAGAAACACAGGCATACCCCTTAACGACATGAGAGGATGTTACGTCTAGGTCGTTTAGGTCCCATGAACATTAATGCTATAATGTGATGCGGTAGATATGATCATCCCAGATAAAAATCTATCCAAAGGTATCTATCCAGGCTTCTGTTTAAAGAAGGCGTAAATCGAAGCTAAGTTGTACTCTTATATAGGTAGTTTTCACTTGACATCTCAGCAGGAGCATCTATACCTATTGTTCAACCTGACACAAAAGTCTGTACTTTAGTAAGTACGTGGAGCAATGCCACAGCGAAGAGGTAGTCTTGGGGATGTTGCAAACGTTGTTAGGGCCTGCCGTTTTCCGAGATTAACAATATACTCTTCCTTCTCGTGCTAGCACAGCTTGGTTTGCTTTGTCTTTTTGGAGGGATACCAGGATGGCAACTGGTTGAGGCGGGTGACGAAATCAGGTGAGTCTGTTGTAGGTGGGGTGACGACCTGGATAATAAGGTCAGCACTTGATGGCACTAAATTTGCGCTGCCTAAACATACAAATCGAGAGCGGCGTACTTATGTTACGCCGATCTGGCAAGCTTGTTGTTAAGTCCTACATTGGTGCCTGTTTCACGTTGCTTTATGTGGTAAGTATATCAGTTTCATTGTTTGTATATAATAATGTCACTCTCTTTAGCAAGAGCTAACCCATACATTATATACTTTTCTCCAAATTGGTCAAGAGTTCATAATGAAGCTAAACAATTAGAAATCTATTTGACGTGCTTACATAGTTAAAGATGCTTGTCTCATAAATAGCCACAAAGCGATACATGTGCTGGTAATAACGAAATGTGTTTAATCAGCGATAGCATTGAAATCAATCAAACAGCTCAATGTACAGACTGTACTCGGGGTTCTTAGAACGAGCAAAGCTTGAAACTATTAAAGAAAATGCAACCCCAGTACATTTTATGTAAATGCGAGTATTGTTCGTTGTCTAGTATTATCGTAATTCTTCGAAGTTAAGCTTCGATTCCATTACTGTCCAGAACAAAAATTTTCTCTGGGTATAAGTGACCTCCACGTACAAGCTTTGCTCCTATTAGACTTGCGCAGTGAGACCATGATGCCACTGCCCAATACCCCACTTGTAGGAACGCTGTATCCAAACAATGGAACCTCCTCACGTTCCCTAAAGCCTTTGCACATAACCGGTTTATACATGTAAAGTGTCAACGGTGCTCAAATTGTACTTCTGTTGGCCGAACATACATCAAACATCCTTTGACGCAAGCTACCTTGAGGAGCAGGTGCTGTCTTAACTTTGCCTTCTATATCAGATAATACTGAAAAAGAAAAGAAATCTTCAAGGGTCATCAGCTATTTTGATTTCGTTTGCCAGAGATTCTGGTGCTCGCTCGGTGACAGTTGTACCGTTGGTTGCAGCTCATTCGAATATATACGTACCTTTCCTGAAAGACAATTGCTAACCGTGAGCATGTTTCTCTCCTAGCTGAACTTCTTTCTGTCTGCTCCCCTGTATTTATCGGCTCCAAAACGTCGAGTTTTGTATTAATAGTTACTTCTAAATTTTCTACTCTACGCCATAAATGCCACTGAAGAAAACAAATAAAAAGACCACTAACCGTGGTCTCATGCGCAACAGGATACAGAACTACGCGCTTCGTACAATTACCTCTGGCCACTGCGCTAACGCTTTTTTTAATTTGTTTAAAATATTGAAGTAGAATATATTTTCATACGTTATCGACTGTTTTCGAGCGGAACGCAGAGATTGGACTGCAGTAAATATTAGGACAGCGTATGATACGAGGGAGGCCGTGAATGGCCTAAATAAAAAGCCGGATACATCTATCTGTAAAAGAGTTCGATAATAGCACTATATGACAAGGTTCTTGTTGGTATACAGCGGTTATACCATCTTGTTTTCCATGGTACAATTTCGATTATGGGACTGACGCACCCCTGTTTAGTTTCTCATCGGATTTTTCTAGGACCATCCTGAGTGTTTAATCCTGTTTAAATAACTAAGTATTAGCATGTTTCATATATCTTATCATATCTATAATGTGAAGATGTTAAACTTGACGGGTTTAATTGACCTGTCTGTGTTCCGATGGGTGTTAATCATTCGAGAGGTTGTACCAAGTTGGCTCGTCGAAGAGACTGACATGATTTATTCTATAGCAGACGCTGCGTTGTCGATCAACTTAAAATAGGACAAATAGAATAACAGTAAGCCATTAAGCCTCGTCTATAGCAAATCAAACTGATACAGATATTATCTGGTTGCTTAAAGTTGCATCACAAAGACCGTTATCAAATTTCTATATCTCAGAAAACTCTCGCATATAATTTTTATCTACGAAGACTCTTTACATTTCCGTGTTTGCTGCGGAATTTTGGAAGTACCAGCATTAAAGAAAAAAAGAAATGCCATAACGAAAACGTACAGGCGCTATCTAAATTCTATACGTTTTAAGAGGTAGATGTCATTGTTAGTAGCAGCTATTCGTTATCTGTACTAGTGGCTGCTAACGTTGCAGTACTCGGAGAACAGATTGTGCTTGATCACACAAGGTAAACGAAGTACTGTGGAGGAATCGGTCGCGGTTCGGTTGGAAGTTACTCATTGAAACTGGAATCCTAAATTTCTGTCTAGCAATTAATTGTGGCAAGTTTGAGATGGTAACTTTTGCAGTCGTGTACGCACTAAGCAGACAGTCCCCAGCGAAATATGGAACCGTTGGCTAAATCACTTTTAAGTGCCGCTTCCTAATCCGTGCTTTGTAGAGATTTACGTGGTTATGTTGTGCATCCACACCGTTATGAATTTCATCGTTTGCTGTTAAATTAAAAAATGTGGATTGATGTTTTCGATTGCTTCGAAGGACAATTAATAAAAGGCAAAGTTATAGGCGCGTCTCATATATTGGTTCGAATCCCGCATTCGACATATACGAGTTACCATCTGTGACTAACTAAGGACAGTCACATTTTAGGACTAGTTAGGCTTATATTGAGAGAAACCATGTGAATGGGGCTTTTTGGGGTTACATTGCTTATTGTTTCCGTTCGCGCCATAGTGTTCAGATTGATGTTAGTTTAAATCCTCAGGATGCTACATATGTCCATTAATATTATTTATAACGTCAGTGAATTTTGTAAGCATACTGTTTGTAAAATACATACAATAAAGAAATAACAATTTATTACTATTTTAGATAGAAAAGTTTGTTATATAGGTTCGTTGGCGCGCAAATGCTTATCAACGGGCCGCACGCTCAGTGACCATCTTCACTAACGGTGAAGTAACTGACATGGCAAAATCAATTATTGAAATTTTTTAAGGACCGGCCTAAGACCCTGTATAGCGTAATAGAATTCAAGCACGCAAAAGGCACGTCGACGATTCTATTCAGATATTCTTTGTATACTGACCAGCGTAGATCTGTTTATATTCACTAGGCTGCTAAGTATATTTACTAATTCATCATCAGTTCAAGATTCATCAATTGAATGTATAGATACATGCATGCGGCTCAGTCAACCAAAAGCTTTTCTTCATCATGCCATTTTGGCGTCACGTCAAAGAAAAACAGAATGGCACTTTGCCGAGCTTAAAGAAGGCTACACCGAATGTCGATAGGATTACCTGCTAGGACCCATCGCAGTTGGTCCTTCTTTTATATGCACCTATATGGTTGCTTTTTTCAGCTCACTCAATAATTGCTCATCAGGCTCCTAGAGGCCTGCTACTAAGTGGCTATTATTCTAACAAGCAAAAGTGACTTCGAAAGGGAGAGAAAAAGTAAAACAGCGCAGATCCAGGCCGTCCGACGTTCTCGGGTGGGTTCAACGCAGTTTGTGTTCGAGTAGCACAGAAATCGGCGGCAACGGCGGCGGCAGAACTGACGCTTGCTGTGGCAGGACAACCGAAAACAACTGAAGACCCAGTGACAGCAATGGCAGCACGAGCGCGGAGACTTATAAGTCGGATCAGGACAGGAATCTAGGGCTGACAAATAATAAGGGTTCCCTGTACACTTAACGTGTCTAGGAAGCGGCGCTTCGTATATTGTGGCAACAGCTTGCGCTACTGCTACCGGCGGACTGCCTAATGGGAAATCCGGTTAGATGGCAGAAAGGTGGCGCCACCGCCAACTATTGAAAGGGCGCTGGCAAGTGAAGCATTGTACGCAAAGCTGTGCAATAAAAATTGTTTGATCGAACGGCCTCTTTCCTCTGAACTGTCGACCAAAAATCTCCTCTGTTTCACTAACGGCCACAGTGTGACCTTCATTACGAAGGCAGAAGGTGATAAACAAATTTTTGATAGCCTACACGTATAAATCTGTAACACATGTTGTCGTTATGCAACGCGACGTGAAGGCCGATAGCTGTGTATGTTGATAGAAAGACAGTGGATTTATGGCTTTTTCATTAGCACAAACTAAATACATCCATTACAGAACACAACAATATTAATGCTCATGTGATGTAAAGATTTATGATGGAACCCGCATTTATTGTCTAATAAATGCTAGTCCCCAAAGCACGATGGACGAGACCCCCGCAGCAACGCACGATCTTTCGCAATTACAAATAGTGAACAAGTATTAGGGTACACTTCGACATTGCTGGACGCGGTAATGCAAGCAATAGAAATCTACTGTGTTCTCCATATAACAAGCCACGGGAATAAATATCAGCTACCGCGCGTGCCTAGTTTTTAGCTAAACATAACATAGCTCTTCCACAGACAATTTTCACACCTCTGCAGAGCTCATACATTCAAGCACTTAATTAATGTACTCCTTGTTCTTTAGCCAGATCCCAAGTCGACGCTCTTCGAAATGCCACGAGCGAATATAACTTACGTGTATATTGCTATATGGGTGTTTAGGTTTGTACGATGCGTTTGTATTTTGGGAACAAGCTATTTTATAACTCTGGCGTTGCGCAGCTCCTATATGCTGCTAAGCCGTCCTCACATCTCGATGTATTCGCGTTACGTTAGAAATGTAACAAATTCCGAGATTCCTCATAACTTTAGGCCGGTGGCCTAAAGCTAGTTCCTGCTAGCTGCCATGCGATGTCGCCGACTTCTGGCAGCGCCGCAGAACAGCATGGTACTCTGGCACATTTTAGACTCTGTAACGCGTATCCCCTATTTCTAAAGGACTCACAGAGTTTCTATTTCAGAAGCCCTATCTCGTTTCGTTCGGGGTCTCTTCCTTCATTGCGTTCCTAGCTGTATTCCATCATGGAAACTACCGCATGGACACAGCTGTGTCTAACAACTACGGCGTTCGGTGGGCGATAGATGGCCGCACCAAGGGGCTAGCACTGTGCCTTCTTTATACGATTACCGATTCTTGTTCATAGTTGGAAACATAAAAGTGCACACATATACACACATGCGGCCACAAGCGTCTGTGTAATCGCCTACAGATGAAGTTGGAGGTTCTCGGATGAAATTCGGATGCATGAAGAGCTAAAAGGCACTATTAAAGACTAAGCGCATGTATCACCCGACCCTCGATTAGATCCTATCTTAAGTCACTATGGCTTCGTATATAACCATATCTAAATAGACGATGTAGAAAATAAGTGAAATGATATCTTTTGCATTTGGTCAGGCCTGGAACAAATTAGATCGGTGAATAAAATAATGCACAACGTCTGCTAGATTTTGCAAAAGCACAGAACGTACTTAGAAGCAACTTACCGCAAACCAACGAAAACCTTGTTTAAGGTGAGAACTTAAAGCCGTACAATTCGTTTTGACTTATTATAGTAGAAAATCTTTTGGTCTACCGCTCTAGCTAAGAGCCAGCACAGTTTGTGCGCAACGAAGCTATTATCTATGCAAATATGGTGTGGATGAAGTCGATACAGAATTAATTTGAGGTAACCCCACAGGTGCCTTAATGTTTTGCACGTACCTCGGATCCCCACTGGCGCTCATCAAATGATGTATTGCTTATTGTTTTGGGCCACTCTCGCCGATGTTCCAGCAAATTTACGCAAGCATGCCCAGAAAACTATACTACCTACATGAATTATATGTTCTCTATTAAGTATTAAATTAGCAGAGAACAAAACGTACATTAGTGGTTGATCTAGATTGTGAATGAGACGGAACACCTCAACCAAAATGTCTTTTTTTTTTTTTAAGAGTATACAAGATGAGCGCAAAAGCAACGTGGGAAGGTGGTCCACTGAGATCGTAAGCACTACCTTCTTTAAGCTGTATGTCTAGATAGATTATTCGAATACACAAACTCTACTCTCTAGAAGTTAAACGAACATGAAAGGATTCTACTTGAAATCATGAAGCTGTCGACGCTTTAGAGTGTGACTTATCTCTCGGCCTGTATGTAAATGAAGCGGCCTGGTCCCATTTGATACCTTAGAAGTGTCAGCGGCTTCTCCTAACGGAACGAATATATTTTTCACCCTGCAACGGTTGTTATCGGCATCGTAAACAAGTTGTTCAGGTCTTGACGGACCTTCAAGCTCAAGGTCCATATACTTAAATGTAGTGTATTATCTGTGGGGTTGATCAGTGAAACGGCACACTTCATTGACAGCATATACCAACTTTTATATATTTCAGGAGTATGCATATGCCGAATGTGCTCATCCTGGTTTTCAATTTATATTTTGACTACATTTCTATAGTCATAGTTTAGATTTAAATAGACTCAAAACTAATGGCTAGCTAAAGCTTTATCGTATTGGATTTTCATAGAACATCTTTTCAGAAGCAAGGTGATTTATAGCGGAAAGAATTATATGGATTCATCTGAAACATGCTAAATAAAGTGACTTTACGTTGCGGAACGTATCATACGCTTGACTGTGACCTGTGTGAACGTGGAGCTGCGTTCCGCATAATGCCCTGTCTGATCGACGGCGTGCACCGAATAGCTATCATCAATATCTGCCGATTTACCGAATACAGATAGGCGTTCTGCCGTTTCGTCTAGATCGTTCTTCCGATTAGTTCCACATCGCATCGTGTCATCGTGCCTGTTAAACTTTTAACGTAAACTGCAAATATGAATCATTGCTTTGAGTAAATTCTGATGAACAATGTTCTGATGAAAGTTGAACAAATAAACCACAAAAAAATTATAATTACGACATACAGAATTTTCAGCAAAAAAAAAAACAGTTAGGCGTACTAAATATTCATGATGAAACTAACGAAAAGTTAGTAAGATTTATTTTGAAAGTTTTTTGAAGTTATTTAAATTAAGAAAAGCCAAATGTATTGAAGCTTTTGTATGTATAGCCTCTTCCTTCAGAATATCGGAAAGACGTTTAAAGGCACGCTTCCAACGCAATAAAAAAACAATAACAGTGTCAATCGATGACACGGGCTTAAATATGAAAGCTAGCTTAAGATTACGGCGCTACGATACCGTGGCGTTCTGTTCTCCTGTTGCTTCCGGCCGTAGCACTGCGCGTTCGCAACTGGCATGGCAAAGGAGTATAAAAATACCTCTTTCTCTTTAGACGATTTGCGACAGGAAGGCAAACCCCATACTATTGATAATATATTACGCTGGGTTCCCCATCGGCATTAATGCCACCATTGCTTGAATGAGCCTGAGATCATCCGCTTAGGCTGTCGGCATAGGTGTACTTCGTGCCAATGATCAGGCCACCACTGACAGATCGCTCCATTGCGGAACCGTTTGCCTTTGTCTTAGAACATTAAACAACATTTGTAGTGCTGGTCGAAGATGAGAAAGAGTGACCGGTAAGGTGTCGCTACGTTTGCAGGAACCACTCAATTTAGGCGAGGCAAAATTTCCAATGCAAGTATTTGCTAAGATTCATCCATGTGTATATACGACGCATTTAAAGGTTGTTATAAGTAAAAAAAAACTTATTATCTGGATAAAACGAACGACTGCAACGTTGTGGCAGATGGGCATGATAATAATACTCTTTATAGAACGAACAAAATGTCTCAACTTGATCAGCTTTTTTTATCCCTTTATAGTTGCTTTAGGTATTTTCCGCAGGCGTACATATACAATTTTTACAACTGAAAATCATCAATAAAATTTTAACAACGTAGCTAACGTCCATTAGTCTGTCGGCATTTTCGTCCACTAAAATGTTTTTTTTAAAGAACGAAAGATCGACACTCAGTGCTTCAGATCTGTAAAAAAATTTTGCTAAAAATCCTGCGACGTCCTTAAGGCGTTAGTGTCACTAGCTATAAAGATTCATCGGCTATAACGTACTAGTTTCGTGGTTTGTAAAGATATGCGGATGAGAAAAACATTCTTCTAAAGCTTAAGTTGCCTCTTACTACAAATTTTTTTTTATCTTAAGCATGATGGCACAGTCGTAAAAAGAGTCAACGGTCTCATAAGAAAGACTTACTTGCATTTATCGATCTATGCGGTGGGTAAAACTTGAACAAGCCAAAGACCTGACGTATTTTTTTCACAATTATTTTAAGCGTCGGATAATTCTCTGTATTTTCTTCGGCTTTAAATATATCGGTAGAATTGCTTCTTATATATGTAGAGATGTTATTCCATTTGTTTAATGTCAAGTCGCGTGTTGCACAGGATATAATAAGAAAAACGGACGAAATCGCTATCGATACCGTAGAGGCTCATGCGTCAATTTAAAACTCGACTTCGCTGGCAACTATGACAAAGCCAAAAGAGCACCACCTAAACAATAAACAGTCGTGAAATACAATAAGCCTCTATTAAGAAGGAATCTAGTTACTAACCTTCAAGTTCCCGTCTTCAGCCTTTGGTAAAGTTCTGCTGAGCATCACCTTTATAGGTCCTTTCCCCGTAGCAATTTATTAGTACTGTCAGATTCCAACCAGTAAAATGGGTGCGTCTTCTCGTAAAAAAATCCGGGTCGCGTTGCGTCGACCTCTTGCGTAAGCTCGCTAGATTGCGGAAGACCAAACGGCGCTCTCTAAGGGTCGCTAAAGCCGATTGAATGGCGCAAATGTCAATGGCAAATGCAATCAAGGTTTTGAGATCGAGAAAAGCGTGAAAACTTCAATAGCACTCATTTAAGCATTTAGGTGACAGAAAAGAACGTATCTGCAAGTGATGGCTGCCAGCTGTGATAGGTAAACAACTAAAAATACTAACATAGAAAGATAAATCTAAAAATCATTATAGAGAAAAGTATTCGTAAAAAATGTATGCAAACCGCTCAAATGCAACATGCTAAGGCCGCCAGAGTTTACTCGTTGATGCTCTATCCATATTTTGGCAGCGATAAACGTTAGGAAACATAAAAGGTAGTTGTTCTATCTAGTTAATTTTCTCTTCCGCATACTACAAGCTATCTTCGCTTTAGCAATCCACTATTAGAATGCAGGGCTCAGGACCAACAACGGCGGCAACACCGATCATATGTCCTGTGTGTGTCACTCTCAGATCAGCGTACGACCGCACGTGTTGCCGTTGAAGCCGCTGTTTACTCAGTTCATTCTAAATTATAATAAGAAGCATCATATGAATAGGCAGACAGAGACCCTTTAGATTGCCTGATGATACAACTGCGTGTTGAAATTTGATTTCGAAGTGACAAAGGCCTACTATCAAAGATATACGTAGAACATCTGCGGCACGTACATGAGAACACTATATTATTCATTCATGTATTTTCCTAGCGTAGTGAAGGGTTCTCTAGCTACGGTTAGAACCCGTTAACACCACGGTCTTCGTCTAAGGCCTATTGGCAATTGGGACAAACTTTGACGGGCTGTACGTCGTAGAGGGCCGCTACTCTTGATATCGGAAGAAAGCCAGATTTTCCAGCGTTGTTTTCGAAATTTGAGCGAAAATCAACTGTTATCCAGCTTTTCTGCTCTCTTCGACAAACTTCCTCCGCTAACGTTAGAAGCTCTCCTTTTTGTCCGAAATCGACAGCGTATGGTATTGGCAGTTTTGTGCAGCTCCTGAAGAATCCGAAGAAGACTGCCATGAGACAAACTCTCAATAGGGTTTATATTTATCGTGATCGAAAATTCATAAAAACAGCTCAAATTCCATTTTTAATACATCTAAGTTTTTGCTATACAAAGTACCAGCCGTTTTAGAGAAGAGAATATTTATGTCCAATTGGACTATTTTTACCTGCATTTTTTGACCTTTTGAACCTGTACATTTTAGGGACACTTGTATGTGGCGTATTTAAAGGACACGTTAATAATTTTACACCCATATCGCCGGATGCATGACTACTATTAAAGAATTATTTACGGTTGAAGCTGAATAATGGCTATATTGAAATTTTGAGTACATGTAAAATTAACATTTTTTCATAGTACATTTTTGTAACTAGTTTTCTCTCATTCTCTCACTTAGATACCGCTTTAGAGACAAAATATAAGAGAAATACCTAGATTAGGTGCCGTACGTTATGTTATAGATACTAAACGAAAGAATTGTCTTCCTAGGCAAACACGACTTCATAATAAACTAATTTGTATTTAAGCAATCTATAGCAAAGCAATCAATTAAGAACGAACAACCATTCGAACACTAAATAACAGAATTCAATTTGCTTGGTAATAAAAAAACTATGTGTTAGCATCACTACCTCTCATTGTTTATAACAATGTTCGTTTCGAGTGATTCCCGTGATTATTATTCTAAGGAGGTAATCTTTGCAGATATATATATATATATTCCGAATTCGAAGCTGTACTTTAAAATTTGAATGATCTCCCATGAAAACGTACGATTGATTAATCCAACGTCATTTTGCCAGCGTCTATTGTATGCGTAAAAATTTGTTTGCAACACATAAATTCTATCAATTCTTTAGCGTTTTAAGGTCAACATTTATCGTAAGGTCATAGAAGTCGATTGACTTCGTTCCTTTCGCGATTACCATCAGGTTGCCGGTATAAACGGTTTCTTTTAGAAGTTTGTGTAAATAATTTCCGCAATGATTTCTCGATCTAACTTAATTTCTCACGTTTGCTGTGGAGACTTCCGGCGGCCCTGTTTCTCAAAGCTATATTTTGCAAATCATATTGCCGCGCTCGTCTCATCCCGTATTCCACGCTGCTGTACCGTGTCGCCATTGTCTTGACGGTGTTTAAAGCGGTACAGATTTAAGTTAATCGACAACGATGGTCAAAGTTTTCTAGCGAGAATATTGCCGGATATTTACTGCTACTATGAGGTTATTCATTAGTCGACCAATTTAGAAAGTTAGGAGGACACTTCCGTGTTTGCATGCGCTTGCCTTTATGTTCAAGCTAGATCGAACCGTTTCACATTAGTTTTCTACTGGACAGATGTGGCGAGAATATGCTAACGGCACTTGGAGATCGCGGAGCTGCCGAATTTGACGCGCACTTCACGGCCTAGTGATATCCACAAAGGATACAGAATTGTGAAACGCTCCATGCCGAGGACCAGTCTGTCTTTTTTCTTATGTGACACACCAGACTATCTGCCTGATTCTCCGAAACAGCGTTTATTACGTGGCGCTCAAACAGGACAAAGCATGCGACATTTTTTCTGGCCATTTTTCGGCTAAGCAGAAGTTGTTGCTAGAATATATCATTTTTTGACAGGTCCTCTGGGAAAATTTATTTCTCTTTTTGTTCGGTGCGTAAGATCTATAATATCACTACTCAACTGTTGCAAATTGGCTACAGGTAAAGATCAAATTTATGCCGTTGAACAATGCTAAATTTTGCAACATAAATCGTAATTTTATCGCACGGAAATGACTCAACTATTTGCATAAGACGTAACCTTCAATGTGCGTTTTACTAAGAGTGATAATGATCTCTTTTGTTCTGTTTAGCTACATTAAATAATTTCTTATTAGTAATCTAAATACAAAATACTCCAGTGAACACTTGTCCCTCAACTTCGTGTAGCAATATATTTTAACATGTAACAAAGCATCCTAACAAATTTCTTTTTCACCCGCCGCTGCTGCTGCTGCCATGTCCGACATATAGTAGAACAAAATGCCGTATCTGAGCAATGTACAGAGTAAACAATAACATGTCAGGGATTCTTGTTCCCATGGCATACAGCACATAGTTGTATCTGTCCGAATAGACTCGCTTTGTAAAGATGGCTGCTGACGCATCCTATGGGCTACTGCGCATGCGCCGATAAAGTTTCTCATACTTTAGCAATGCAACAAACCACAGTCCATAGGGGTATAATTCAACTGTCGTTTATTAATTTTTACTCGTATGAGTTGCTGTTTGAGGGGACCACTAGACTTTATCACAAAGACACTATCCTCAATGGCGGTGTCGCTTCAAATTGCACTTCCTTTGCAGTATACATACATACGTGCGCTTGTCTAGTTAAGATACTCATATCTGTTAATTGAATTTACCTTTACCTTAGGTATATTTAACTTATTAACAGATAGTTATTACCTGAAATCTACTGCCTGAAACCGTTGCTAGTGAACATAACATGGCTAGATAACGATCGAAGCTCCAGCCATTTGAGTGAAATATTTCAGACAGCCGAGTCCAATTTGGGTGTTTATCTCTGAAGATAGATATTATGTATGTCGTATTATGTAACTTCTAAGTTGTTTTTCTATAGTTACTTTTGTTGTCTACGTGAATTACCTGAATAGAGTTATAGTCAGTTTGTTCTAAAAGTTGCCAGTGTTGGCACTGAGGAACAGTTTGTGAAGTCGTTACCAAAACGAGTTACATTCGGTAGATTCTTACAAAGATTTGCTCGATGCGGATTAGCAGAAGATGCAAACAATGGACAAATATAAATGGAATCAACATGAAACCGTGTGAGACCTTATTTTAATATCACCTTTTTTTTATTTGTATAATAATATTTGTGATCGCCTATGTCGAAGGACGACCCTTCGAATCTCAGCGCTTTTCACTGTAGTCAGTTTTTTCTACCAGAAGATAGCACCTACACTTAATACTAGTTGAGTGGGCCAAGTTAGCTTTGGTTATTCCCAGCTGCCTTTATCTGTGTCTATCTATATTTTACGACCTCTTAACCTACTCACACGCTCTCGTGATCACCGAAAGCGTCGCAGCTTTTGTTTGTGGCTCCAATTACTAGTTAATACGGCGAACGCAAATTCGACAGCTGCAATAGCGTGTGCTCGGCATCGCGGTAACGAAACGACTCGTAAGATCACCTAGAGTCACGGATTTCAAGAAAAGATCCTGAACAACACCGCTACAATCGTTGTCGTCGTTTTGCCACCGTTTCTACAGTTCAGCGCGACCACACTGCGTAATTAAGCACTGAGAGTGCAACAGAGGGACCGAACGAATCGAGCCAGAAGCGAATGGTCCCGTGAGGCCACGTTTTCAACAGAATGTCCTTGACATGCCCCACCTGACAACTGCAACGCGACTCACTGTAGACCCAGCCCCAAGCCGTTCGTCATGAAGCTAAGAAATACGCTAGGGACATTGATAGCGGGGTCTAAAGAGATGTCAGTCCGAGCAGATTATTGTACTAAGAGATTTTTGAAACGTTCTGATGACCTGGCTGTCTAATACCAGAGAACGTCACAATGTGATGATTATGGGTATTCGAGCTACGTGTGGACAGTAGAGTTCGAATAAATTTGTTTAATTAACTTTACTTGTTTAGAGAACAAGATACTACGCCTTAACTGCGCTTCAGATTGATGTGGTAATGCAATAATAGATCGCCTATTTTCTATTTATTCCTAATAATACCGCGTTCCAAAGGGTACAGGAAATCTGCGATGCTTTCTCTGGCACTGAAGTAGTAGTTATACATCATTATAGATAAACTGTTATTTCTTCTAAATAGATACTTTGGTCCACTTACAATACCATCTGAGTAGTGTTACATGTATATTTCCAAAACTGAGCAGAATGCAGACTGAATTTTTCGTAGAATAAGAAGACCTAAACCGTCAAAAGTGTCAGACCTGAAAAATGCCACACGTTACGATGCCCTACCGAAACACAAATTTTTAAAACTACAAATGTGATTATTACATTTATTGACAAACAACTGTATAATCTGTGGTAAAAGTCACTCTTAATCTACATGTGGGTTTAATTCGTTAATAGTTATGGTAGACCTCCACTCTACACCAGTTACGGCTGTGAGCATTTTTACCGAAAGAAGGAACGAAAGTGGGCTTTTGATCACCCAAAAAGCTTGTTTTGATAAAGCGTAATTAGTAGATAAAAATGAGCACTTACCTAACAAAAATACATATTTATAGAAAAAAAAAGGTAACAGGGTTATTATCTTTGAATATTCTTTGTACTAGCAGGTCACGATTTGCTTATTATTGTATATTATCATAGCGAAGAATGAAAATAGAACTATAATACAGCCGGCAATGCTTTGCACCCGGAAACGCATATCAGATAATTTGGATAAGCTGAATAAGTAAAAGTGTCTAATTGACGCATACTAAGTTAATCTAACTATAAGTTTCCAATGTACGTATCAATAAATCGATACTCAATTGGTATACTTACACAAATAGCTGTTAATAATATGAATTACATACAAAAAGGTATTTTGAACATTAGTTTTGACAATGTAATGTAAAATTTAAATACTAATAGTGTTTTTTTTTTTAGTAGAAACTGTGATGAACTTTCAGCAATTCTTGCTGAAATGAATGAAATGTATGAAAAAGAGTCGGAAGTATAATATCATAAAGATTTAACCAAATCGGAATCGATTATAAAGGCTGCTATGAATCGACTCCAACGACCTTTTCTATTACTTTCTCACGCTATCATTACCCGTCTTTAAAAGAACAATATCCAGCCGCACGTCGTTATGGCTTTCGGCCGTTTTGGAGTCAACGCACCAGACTGCCGCACCAGACTCTTTTTCACCGTCTCCCAACGAGCTTTCCTTACTGAAAGCTTGACATTTCCTTTTCATCAGTGTCCTACGAGTGATTGGACTCCAAACATGAACTCAACACGGTAAGCTTGCTTTAGATTGTTCGCATTCTAAATGTTATACTTCAATACATATATTATTGCTATGGGTAACTTTTATTTGATTGTTAAAGCCCTTTAACGTCGACGCAAAGGAAACAGGTTCACTGACCCCTACCAACATAGCGGAGTCCGCATGTACTAGTGCAACAATGGCTGTTGTAGGAATGGAGAAAAAAGCAGCTAAAAGCCATCATAGGAGAATCCATAATGGACACTAAGTAGGTCAGGGTTGTATTCTGATTGATAAACCAAAAGGAGAATACATTGAACTGTTAATAAGTCGGCACAGAATTCACAAACTCTTTCATTTATATGCTATAAACGCTTAGACCCGCTTAGCGGTTTGAAGGTTTAGAACAATAGAGAAGGGTATTAGAATCAGGGTCTTGAAGAACGCTCTCGTAGGACGAATTGTGTAGGAAAGTGTAGAAAAAGAAGGAAGCGCTCGTGTAGAATTAAACTTGTTCAAATATTGGCTGTAACTAAGTTACAAAGATTTCGGTCTTCTTGCTGACAGGCTCGTGCTTTTGGTTGCTACGAAAACATCACCGGAAAAAATGCAAACGAAGTCCTGACACAAAAGGAAAGATGGATGGGCTAGTATTACTTAAAGCCTTATATCTAACTGGCAGAAAGCGTTCCCGGGACTTGAGGATAAGCTCAAAGACACGCAATACCTCTGAAGAAGAAAGACAGGTACTCAGGAGAAAAGATACATATCTGTCTAACAAAATCTGCTTATACACAACACTTGGTTAGTAAGACTGTGAATGTAATGACCTACCTGACTCGCATAATTCCAGGAATAAAAAGATAGTAAGGAAATACCAGACGGTTATCGGTCTCAGCGGCTGAATCAGTTGCTTTATACGTCTCCCCATTATGAGCAGAATTGGCCCTGGGTTCCCAGAAAACACAGCGATCTTACTGACTTCCGGAGGACAGTGACCATCAGAAGGATTCAAGACCGTAAGACAGTTTTCACTGTGCCG
Organism: Varroa destructor; assembly: GCF_002443255.2. Classification (NCBI taxonomy): domain Eukaryota; kingdom Metazoa; phylum Arthropoda; class Arachnida; order Mesostigmata; family Varroidae; genus Varroa; species Varroa destructor. The sequence continues at coordinate 40,492,609 of NW_019211456.1, read as the reverse complement.
CCTTAATGTAGGCCAGAATGTCCTTGTGGGCTATACAGCCGAGCAGAGAGCCGCACGCTGCATCAGGATCGAACAAAAAAGACCAAATTCCAAAAATGGCAGGACAAATGGGCACGGGCCTGACTCAAGCAAACATAAGGCAGGTGGATTAGGTCATTGATGTTGGACATACAAATATAGCACGACAGGCCTCATGACGAAACCAGGTACCACGCCACTCAAGTGCTTACGACTAGTTCCAGGCGTATACGGTCAACATAGGCAAAACCTTAATCTGTGCGCTGGCAAGCTCTTGAAAGGTAGGTGGGGCGGGGCAGGGCATACAGCACAATACACGACCATGTATTATATCTCCCTTGAAAGGAGATAGAACATACATTCGCGCAGGCTCATGGTACTTGGGAAACCGGGGAAAGAACGCTCGTATCACAGGACACTTGGCAACAGGGATCAACATACCTAAGAAAAATTATCAGGTCAGGAGTTCTTAAACTAACCAAAAGCAAAGGGAAAATGCAAAACAGGCGCCAAATTAAATGCCAAGTAGGATGAAAGACTGGTGAAATTTACGTCATCATGATGACATGATCTTATAAGCAAGGTAATGTATGACATATATATATATGTCATACATTACCTTGCTTTTTTAGGATATATACATATAAGAGTAAACGCTACACAATAAATCATGTGTAGCACAGCTACCGTTGTCACTCTAGGCTGCTTGATGTTGCATTTCGAAGAATTATTAGTTCTTCAGAGTCGCTATGCTCAAGGGGCTATGAGGCGAAGAATGCCTTTTGAAAGAAAAATATTAAAGCCGCGTATAACCATACCTTTAAACCACAATTTTAAATTGACGGCGTAGTTTTCGTCTCAAGATCGTTCTTTTAAAGTTGAAATGTAACTTTTCGACTCACGTATGAGTAACGTTGAGCGTCGCAGCGGTATCTTGCCTTGGAACGGGCTAGCCCGATCGAGCACGGTATTGTTAGGAGCAAGAGCGGAATATGCATCTTCATTGTCAGGAATTAACATGCAGAATAAGACTGATAAGTGAAACTGTGTGGTACGCCAAACGTCCGCCTATCTAATGGAAGCGGAGCACGGCAGCAAGCGCCAAGGGGGTTAGACGGAGAAAGCTAAATTGTCTAGGCACGTTTCTGAGTAACAGATCCAAACGAGTTGGGGGTGCGCAGCGAGCCAAGGTGACAGCTCGGGCCTCGCAGTTCACCTGTGGGTGAATCATGCCTGTATACGTTTCAGTGAATGTGTATACTTTCGCACTGATTGTACGTGGCATATATTTAGAAGTATACATTGATAGAAGCTCGCTATGGTTGGTACTCCCTTTAAGAAGTCACTTTGAAACGCAGCGAGCTTTCTAATGATGTCATGCATAAAAGGCTTGTGTTTGGATGAAACTAACAATAGAACTCGCTGCTTTTTCCATGACGACACCGTTCGCAGGCATCTATCTCTCTAACCTGTTTTAAGTGAAAATGGTGACATTTCCATAGCTTTTTTTCAAATAGCTGATTAATAATACTAAACTTGTTTGTTTTGTTGGCAATCGGTTGTCTCAAGGCTTCTTCTATCGAATCGTTTCATTATATAATCCGCCGTACTGAATAACCGTTAGTTCTGAATGAAATGAATTTATAACCTTTTGAGGTATTCATGTAGCAACTGATCTCCAAAGATTTGTCTCTTCTGACTATAGGAGAAAGTGCGCGTAAATATGTATATTATCAAAAAGTTTATATTATAAAGAGATCGATATAAGGGAAGGTTTCTTAAACATCTTGTTCCGTATCATTGAGGTCATTAATTGTAACTAAAATATTAAATGTCATAAAAATAAGTCGCTGATAATGTAGAGCACTAAGCCTTTTGCGGCGTCCTGCACTTTAATTCATAAGGCCGAGTCTTTTCCAAAGGAAAATTAACTTTTCGGATCTAATTACAACGGATAAGCTAAATGGAGCGCCGCTATATAAAGAATCGGAAAAAAAAAACTCGAGACCAGCCGGTGTTCCCAAGAATGCAGTGATCGTTGTGAGGTTCTCGCTTAGATGAAGGCGTAGCTCACCACACTGTCATATTTGTTCGTCCTATATGTACTCAATATGCAATTGGTTCGTTTAACAAGCCCATGTAAATGACTTGTTTGACGCATTTGAATAAGTCTATTCCACATTGATTTATTATTCAAATAGGTTTGTAGGTGCAAAGGCCTAGCCATTCCGTGTGGCCTAGATCTGACCAGGTAAAGCATACATCTGTTGAATCGGTAATACGTAGCTGAGTCTGGCTGGTAATTACTGCGTGAAGAAGGCATATGGTAAGCATTTCTATAAATGACCACGGTTAAGCGATGGACAGTTTTGATTATATAGAGCAGATCATGGGCTAGTAGAACTGTTGCATTAAAGTACTATTTGAGGGCAATATGCTGACTTATTGATAACCGTACTTGACTTTAACCTACTGATATGGAAAAATAAGCAGTACAAGGTCCTTTTCGCCAGTAAGCAATTCAATATACCATTCCTAATAAGCTACGAACTGGGTTTCAAGAAGTAAAATATAGATTTAGAGCTCAGGTGCGGTCAGATTCATCTGGCCTCATGCAGCGTCGTCTAGTTCTCCACAAACTTTAATGAATCTCTTTGAGAATGCCTTTTGAGCTTGCCTTAATGAAAAACGAAGCTTTAACCATTGCAACATTTACATGTTCGCCTGCTACTTGACAATGTCAACAGAGCTTGAGGTCAGATAGAAGGAAACCTGTTGGACCAGATTTGACAAAATCATATTTTCTTCCTAAGAACAGGAAATTTAATTAACAACACAATGCTACTGTTTGTTGCAATTACCAGTTACGTAAACTAATTAAAAAGAACTACATTGAGCACCAAAATATTAGAAATGATAGAGAAGATCCAGCGACGCGCTATACATATTATACAAAGGCTATCTATAAGAAAGTGTCTCATATCAATGCAAGTGCCCCTTTAAGCTCACAGTAGTTTTCTGCTCAGGTTTAATGATGATGCCTTAAACTGTCTTCAGTTTGGCCTAGCAAAACTAATAGTTAGAAAATGCACAGTAAAACAACGCACGAAAGTCGATTTCTTTTTTGAAGGGTTCAAGTAATGCCGTTTAGCCATAACCGAACACTACTAGGGCTACCCTATCTAATATAGGGCAAACTGATAAAGATAGCTGCTATTGAAAAATATCACAAGTTTCGTACAGGTTTAAATCAATGACCCGACTGGCTTCAACGTTACTAAGCTGCTGTGTGTATGGGAGCTACGGTGGTTCAGAGTAAGCAGCCAAGTACGGATAACGTCAATCTGGCATCTCGGATGTACCATACCAGGTAATGGAAGGAAACAGCTGAAGGCGACGGTCATTTTCTGACCATCGTTTTGGGTACCCAAATCGGCGCGCAAATTCCCCAAACCCATATACCCGTGTTGCGTGCAGCAATCCCTGCGTCTTCTCGACTGACAGTGTCACTCTTCGTAGCCTTACGTATTTCGATCCCTAACAAGGGCTGTCAAAGCCGAAACAAGCGTGTTTCGTGCTGGGAAGCGTGTCGCCACAAAGCACCGATTTTGCGTTATGATCTCGTTATCGGAAATCAGAATGCTAGAGAGTGCTGTCTGACGAGTAAGAAAAAGGTAAAGCTGTTTGCAGGGACGAGCAAGGTATAAGGTACAAGGCCCAAGAAGGGAGTGAATCTAGATTCATCGGGGCTGAGATGTAGGACGCCACGTGTGTGTTCTATAGTGTCGAAATATTTACAAGCAAATCGAACGGGTATAAGAAGCGTTGTGCGTATTTGTGATGATCGGCACAAGAAGCCGAAGTTACCGTTAAGAGAATAGGACAAAGACAAAATTGTTGAATCACACAACTTGTACTCATTGACCGACTGGCTGAGCTAATGCAGTGGCGAATGGCCAGCACTGTTTGAAAGTATACCCAACTATTATTAATGCCACAATTCAGTTAATTATGACTGTTTTTCGTGCCTATATGTATTTCTGTTGTATATGACCGGTATATTAATGTTACTCTTGGCGTTCATTTTGCCGCAACTCAGCGTGAATTGAATGGTAGCCTTTTCAAAACGTTAAAAGACATTTAACACTTTCTCCTTTTTTTAATGAGACTTTCACTCTGCTAGCTCTTCATTCGAGGTATCAATTAACTAGTCTTCCTTTAATCGAGCAATGGATTTTTCGGTTTGTTTGATAGTTATCAGAAAAAAAACTAATCTACACCGTCGATTGGTACACCAAGAGACCTCATGTCGATCAGACGAGCGGGATCGAAGACTAATTCCAACGTAAAGTACCATCATTGAACGAGAACTTAAGTGAACTTCCGTTATCCACAATTCCTTCAGATAACCCGCCAAGTCCTGATTCGTGTCCACTTATCCTATCTAATACCAAAGACTTAGATGCTCCCTATATTCCCTAGAGGGACACTTCTGGAGGAACCACATCTAAAATAGCCAAATGAGCTAACGCTCGCTCAGCTTTTAATGACAACTTACAGTTAACTCACAAATGCTGTTGACTTTCTATGTAATAAACGATTTGGTGCCAATGCGTATTGCGATTGCCATAGATTAGTCCAGACTAATAGCTTAGACTTAATATAAATGCCCCAGGAACAAGTTCCATTCCTAAAATGCCTTCGGAGGGCAAGCAAGCTTAACTGCAAATGAACTAGATCGCATTTCTCAGAGCTCATAAATGAGTGTTTGCGCTCATTATTTTCTTATTTTTATCAAACATTATGTTATGTGCTTTCGTAGGGCACACGTGAAGTAGATCCATGAAATGTCAGGGTTTTTAAGTCACGTATGCCAATTTAAATAAACTGGGACGGACAAAATCGTCGAAAATTGAAAAAAAATATCCCCGAATTTTGGTGAATTTATAATTTACGATTGAAGAAAAAAAAACAAGTTCCCAAATAATAAATCGCTTTAGCACATTTGATGTGAAGAAATAAAAAATCTGCCAAATGTTTACAACGTTCCTTGACCATAAAGGTCTCCAAACAAAAACTCTTAATCTATTGTAGCTTTCAACAGATTGTGACTGTTCATGAACGTATTCACGCCAGACAAAATTGATACAGAGTCTTCAAATAGTATTTCGTTACTACCGCTATTTCTTATTCACTTGGGTGGAGCTTCCACAATTCTTCGGTGCTGGCGTTCGTGGTGTATTGTAATTAAGTGGAATACACCGCATGCCCATAAAGATTAGGATAGATACGCCCACAGGTAGTCATGACCTGCGTGACGCCGTAAGAGATTTATATCAAACGGCTCGAACTGGCTGGATCGTGACTATCAGCTAGGTAAGGTAGATAGGCACGAACCGCGGAAAAGTTAGCTTGTGCTTCCTGTGTTACTGTGTAGCTGCCGGCATAGTCGGAGGGATATTGGACATATGCAAAGGAAGCTCACAACTACATCGTTTTGCCTTACGGCCCACCTCCGATGCCTTCGTTACTCTCTCGTGGGTTTCGCTTGTTTGGTCCCTGCTCTGCCCATAGCCATACCGAGCAGTTGATCTTGGACGGAAGCTTAAAATGCTCGCATATAGATAGTATCCCAGGAACGATTAATGTTACTATATTTTATCATGGTGTCTAGGAGGTCCTATGGGAGCAGTCCGCAAACGGTTGTGTCCTATCTTGTTACTTAAATTATAATACTTGTAGGTATACCACTTGTAATCGCTTTTTACAGGAACTTGGACGTATGGTCATAGCGTCGGTCGATTTTGGCTTGCTTTTTTCATTATTCATACGATACGCTTGCTAAAAACAATTTCGGTGTCTATGTATGTACTTGGTGGTTAGTGATCGCGCGATGTGATCCTGCTTTTCCAGATAGCGTGATGTTTTTTTCTTAGTTTTCTTGGCTTATGTGTTAACTATCGGTAGAACTCATAATAAAAAGTTCTTTAGTAACAAACACACGATCCTTTTAGTTGATTCTTGCCAAAAACAAAGTCCGTCCTGTTGGTGCATGGACAACTGGCAACATTCTTTCATGATGAACATTTTATTCTCGGTTATTTCTTATATGTTCTAGATAAAACGTCCTTACTAAGTCACATCAATTCATATTGCCGCATTAAATGAAAGTAAATACCACTGACTAGATCGTTCTTTCCTTTCTTTTTCACTTACTACGGATTTACGGGAGTACGGCATTTTTCAAAAAACGCTGAGTCGATCGTAAGACTCTCCGGTCACTTGTATGATAAATGTTTCAGAAACCATGAGACCTTTCAGATCGCCGTAGTCTTGACTGATTCTTGGCAAGTGGCAAATCGGCTTTTGATAATATATATTACGAATAGAAGGAAATTCAGAGATAAAGAGACTTGCTTAAAAGGAGAGAGAGCACCGCCTCAACGATCCTTGTGTCAAAAAAAATGCGTTGTTTATTATTACTTTAAAGCCGCTCGGTTTACGTCCAATTTACAATATTTTCGATAGCACTGACTAAATAAGACTAAGCTCTAATATAACAATATTTCCTACATAGATTGTGTGTTTCGCCCAACACTTTGGCACACTTTCGAAGATGTCATATTGTGGTAAACATGGAACTTTATTATGAACAGAAATTACAGCAAATACTAAATGGTAATCCGTAAAGAGCGCAAGAAAAAAATCATCATCAAGAAGGGTCTGCTAACCGTACCGTGTCTCCTTGTTGCATGGTTATGCAGTATACAACTGTGTTTTTCAGGAAAGCCCTTTCGATACGTTTCCTGACATACAACGTTACGGTGGTTATAATTTTATTCGCAATAGGAAAAGCCTGCTGATAATAAATATATTTGCGTGCTCTCTATTTGTTCCTGATGCGCTTTTGGACAGTGATCGAAACACAGCGTACTTTTATCCAGAGTTCCTTAAATGGAAGAAAATAAAAGGAAGATTGTGCTAAGATGCTGTAGAACTCAGCGCACCTCATCGCGGCCACCTATTGTTATTGTTGTTAAATATGCTGCGGAAGCCATAAAATAAATAGCAAGGAAATTAACTAACAGAAATAATGTTTATCGCTCTTCGTAGCGCGTTTTTCTTTTTTGGCGCCAAACTATGCTTTCTATAAGTTTACTGGCCTTACTTGGGGCAAAATCCATAGATTGTTGTTTTTCGCAGTTTGTTCGGCCGGGTGATTTTCTGCTTCCGGCAGAAGCATGTGCCACGACGGCGCCAGGGCATCGCTGTTGGGGCCATCAATATATGCGATCTAGTGATATTAGGTTTAAAGTTTCGATCAATCTTTTTTTGTTGCTGGCCGTATTATTTATAATATTGATTGCAGCGGAGCCTGGGGAGGTTTGCCGACCCATTTATCCCAGTTGAATGGGTGCTAGTGCCTCGGAAGCTTATAACTAACTATAACTCAAAAGACTTAATTAACTTAAACATAATTCTGTGTTTCTACATAAATAATGTACTCTAACCTAAATTTGTGTTGTCAAGTGACTTTGATTAATTGCAACGTAGACGGTAGGAAGAATACCTTCCGAGACTTCTCCTGTTAGTTTCCTATAGTTGAGAATAAGCAGGTCGTGTATATACGTGTATATTTAAGAAATGCTCACAAGCGTATAGTGTAAAAACAAAGTGAAAACTATTATGCATTTGCTTACGTAAAAAAAAATAGATACTGATATCGTGAACCACAGTTTCGAAACCAAGGAGACATTGTCATCTTAAAATACTCTAAAATGAGCCAAAAGCATCTTTGCTTATACCCGCTAATTCATATCTAAGGTAGAAACCAATGTCAGCTGCTTTGACTGGAAGCAACTTTGCACCGCCGACTAACTCTTAAATGGCAAGAAACCAAAGGCAGGGTCGGCTTGTTTGAGCAAACTCTGTCGTGAAGGCCTCCCTAATGCCCAGAAAAATATGTAAGCCTGTCGAACAATTCAAAATGTGACAAAAGTATGAACGTCGCATAGCGAAAGTTATATCGGGTCGCAAAGGAAAAATCATCTGAACTTGCAAGATATATGTACGTCTTTATTATTCGTTAAATCAAGCAACAAATATAGCAGTGATTTAAAGTGCGATTGGAAAAGTATCTCCATTGGTATTTACTTTATTATACTACTGCATAATTTAATTTAGATTAGCAACCAGACATAGTGAGAGCAAAAATGAGGTGTAAGAGTTTCACAAAATACAATTATACCACGATCTGCCTCATACGTGCGTAAAATAGATTTTATATGTAAAAAAGAAATGAACGAAAAAATTGACAGAAATAGCGCCGACCATTTCAGCTATTAATCAGACGAGCTCTATGACGAGCTCTGAGATAAATTACTTCAGACACTAAAAATTGTCAAACTATGATTAAAAAAAACCTGTCAACAACGACAAGCTTCTAGGTCCGTTTTTAAATTTCGCAGAGTTAAATCAAACTACTAGTGCCAGTAATCGGACTTTACGTACATACTAGAATATCTGTGAATCTTATACGATCAGTATAGCTTCGCCAGGCAATAGGATCATTCGGGAGTAATGGGCAGAGTCTTCACACTTTATGAGTAAGTACAATAAGAGCTTAACATGATTTTTAAATACTTTTAAAAATTATCTTTATGTAGCTCGCGAAATCATAAATTTTATTCATGGCATCAAGCACTTGCACCCCCGTTGGACACCTAACCGGAGTAGTTGAACTTATCTACGGTTTCTCCAACAAACCTATTATCCTTCAAGCAATTTCTATTTTTAATAATAACAATTTTTTATTTTTCCTCATTCCCTAATCAATTTATAACGGTATTTTTTTTACGATGCTAAGAATTGAACCAGCGTGACTCTATGCCTCATATTTAGCATGGCAATGCGCTTTAAGATGCGCATTAGCGACTCATACCAAGTTCAACCTGATCTCATTTAAATAACCGAAAGTAGAAAAAGCGAACCTTTGCGGCTCTGTGTCAGTATAAAGTTGTACTGGTAGCATAAAAAACGCAAGGTCCATACATCAACCACAAAAAGGTTTAATTATATAGGTTTAATGGACCAGTCTGAGTAACTGGTTAAGTGTTTTTGCCGAAATTTGCAGCAATAATGGAAATACAAGTAGCTATATATTGGGCGACCGGATACACGTCATCTATCATTGGCCGCCTGAACACCTTTCATGTTCATGTTATTCGACGTAATATGGCCAACAGGGCTAAAATTTAATAAACTCTGAAAAATGATGAAAACATCATCTACTTTTTTTTTTTTGTAGAAAGTTGGCTGTTTGTCGAAAATCTATTCTCCTGACCTTTTTCATCCATTCAATTTTATAATGTTTTATCAAATAGTTTTCTTGATTCACTTTAATTATTAATTAAAAAGAAAGCTTGCTTTTTATACGCTTTTGTAGTCGCATCTACAGACACAATACAATATACATGTTAATTAACAATAATAAAGCCACGGCATATGGAACAAAATGTAAAGTAAGGAGGATAGCGGCTTCTGTTAGCGGGGGCTATTTTCAGACAATGCCGCCCCAGGAAGAAGTAATCCAAAATGCATTCATTTACCGTTGTTTGTCCGAAGACCAACCGTTCTAAGTAAAACAAGTTGCGATTGTCACTGCCATTGTCGTGATAATTATTTGTAAAGGACCACGCTAAGCTTTTGCATCAAGCTGAACCCCCGCGACAACATAAGCTTTAGCGCGAGAACTAGTTACAATGTTCTCTTTCGTTCGGAACCAAAATGCCAGTTGGATGGAGAGAGAGAACGCAGACGGTAAAAGCCACGCGCTGTGTGCAATTTGCCCTCGATTCGTTAAGTGTTTGGCGCCAGCTGTTTCTTATTTTGAGTATTCGTTTTTATCGCCACCATCTTTAATGACGCGGGACGTTCGTATGGTGGACCTTTAGCGCTGCAAAACGCTCTAGTCTGCATAAAAACCGTGAACCTGAACTGGGAAAAGACCTATAGGCCATAATCGTCGTACATATGTAGAGCATAGTATTGGGTTTGACACGAAGGCCAGAAATGATTGGTGCCGTGTATTTGAGACGATTACTTCGTCTACATTGACCACAAATAAATTGAGTACCAACACGTCTGTTCAGGTTAGTTATGAGGAGCGTATACTTAACTTCAGCGTTATCAGCAGCATGTGTATTATTAAGTAGATGATCTCTAGAAATAGCTGATGAACAGGCGTACAATACAACGATATATCAACAAATTGAAGAAGAACCGCCTTCAGATAAAGTTTCTGACTAAAGGGCGAGGTAAGAAAGCATAAGCTCTCTTGTCCTATACTTATCAGAACTTTGATGTAGTCGGTACTCGACTTATCCTTAAGTCGAGTATTTTCCCCAAATCTAGCAAACAAAAAAGTTGCATCCAAAGCGTTTTGTTTATTCGAGAACAGGCAAATAAAAATAACCAAAAACGAAAATAATGTTGAAAATTACTGATATATCGCCACCCTTGACTGGGAGCGATGGACAGCCGCTGACTTGCCTTACAACTGGCCTTTTGTTCAGCTCACATAGCTAGGTACACGCTGATCGGTCATCTATGCCGCTTGCCCCCCAGCTTTCTATGCACGAGTGTTCAACACCCAGACGTTCTGGCTGGCTTTGTGTTGTCGGTTGGCTGGTTGACTGAATTCTGTTGTGGACTACGCGTGGCCTGATTTGGGCTTGACAGTGTTTCTTTGGATCGTGGCCGTCCAATCGTTTCCATCCGTTAGTCTTTGCTTGCGCAGTCATGCCAGATAGCCGCGCTAATCCTCAGCTGATTTGCTCCTTCAGACAATTCGGTCGTCCTGCGGCGTGCAACGCTGTCCTTTTGTGGGCCACCCTGGCTCGCTAGTTCGGCGACTTACTCGCAACGCCTTTGCATAGCATTGCACCGCTAAGAATGGATCAACGGACGGCGGATGAAGATTCGAGTCTTAGATCGACGATGTCACGCGGACTTCCTCCTGCGTCTTGGTAGTGCTCTTTTGTGGTATGTGTGCAGTGTGCGCGTACACTGCATTGCACCGGTATTCTGGCTTCCGTTGCTTACCCAGCAGTCTATTATCCACTCAAGCGATTGATAGGCATCGCAGAGCTCGGCAAAAAGGGTCGACATTCGATTCACGGGCAGCTGGAACCTCAACGAGTCGATCGAGCAAGTGCGGATGTTGTGAGTGGGGTTAGCTGGCAGCCTTACCAATGCAACTAAAATAGCACTAGCATTTTTCGCAGAAGAGAGCTACACGAAGCAACGGGAAAATCCGAACGTGGAAGAACTGGTCAGGCGTGTCCGATCCGGCCTCAAGAGACGCGAAATGAATTGAGAGTAAGAGAAAGGGAGAAAGAGGATAGGAGAAAAAAAAAAAGATGAAGAGAGCTTTGTTCGTATGTATGTCGTTCGGTTAAATCACGGTTTCCTAGAAGAAGGTATTTGTAAAAACAACGTATAGGCAGTTCTTAATGTTCCTACAGCGTTCTTCATTAAAAAACAGATTTTCACTACTTTACTATTGTTGCTATTCGTTTACAATTCGCGTTATTTACTTGTGCTTTTATCAACAGAAACCGGTAATATCCTTGCATCGAAAGTACATATAAAGAGGTATTTTTTTTTTTGAAAACTAATTTTACACGTTATGAGTTCATATTCATTTTTTTTACGATCGTCTCTGAATATGCTTGCTCAGAGAGCTCACTCGCAAAAGTACCCTCGAAATCGATGAAGCGATTTCTTCAGATTTCTTATTTACTGAAGAGCTGGATTAGAGTTTTAACAATCCCAAAATGGTTTTGCGGATTGGGCTTAATCAATCTTGATTGATAATTTAAGTTCACTTGTCGTGCAGGAAGTCCGACCCTGCACGAGTATAGAGCAAATCGTTACCAATTAAAGCTAAACATAAGAGTAGGCATCGAGCTGGATGTACAGCTGGCGGTGCCTAGGATTCCGTCAGCTGAATTGTGAAACATCACGGCACCATGATGTAAGTACCAATGGGATTTTTCAACTTTGTAGAACAACGGGTATCACGTTGGCGAACGCAGCGAAGTTGATTCGGTTCGTAAAGCGGATCTTATGGCCTCATAAGATTAATGCCTCATTACTTCAATTCACTCATTATCATATTTATGAAGTTTAGAATTTTGATTATTATTATTACATTACAGAAGAGGCTGATGCTTTTCTCTGCAAACTCTTTTATAAAAAAAAAGTCTGCACAGACAGTGTAAACAAAGAAAATTAAATTACGCCTTTATATAGGTTACGTCGTTAGTCAGTACCAAGTTGCAGTTGTAACTGCCATTGTCCGCTAAACCTTTGAAAAGTCGTTTTTCTGCGTATATATATATATATCAAGCTAACACATAGGTTTATGAGTACGCGAATTTACATGTGGTTAATAATATTTCCGTACCGCGATTGCAAAAATGGCTTTCTAGAACCTATTAAACTCTAATTTATTTCCGTGTGATTTTAATACAGTTGTTATTAACTAGTTGCTAAGAAAGTGGGGTCATGAAGAGTGAAAATGAATCCTCAGATATGGGTGGTCCCACCAAAAATAAAGGCCCTATTCGCCTGTCAATTTTAGCCTCTGATAGTAGTGTTTGGCGGTATCGTCTTTAGCCCTATGTACGTAATATGCTAACTCTCCGCATACAAGATGTATATATTTACTTTACTGTAATGTTTTCTTTTTGATAGTTAAGATAGCGACGAGACCTTCAACTACCTATGGCTTACGCTTAGAAAAGTTGCCTTCCTTCTGCGAACGTGACTCTTTGATAACGAGCTTCCGGTAAGCGTGTAGGCTTAAACGGAATCAGGCCACGCCATATGCGATGTTTGCAATACGTCGATTCGTTCTTGACTCCGGAAGTCTAGAAATTTAAACAAAACCGATCAAAGTTATCACGGGGTGCGTTTGCTGCTACCGTTGCCCTTGTGTACCATTCGACAAGAGGTAGAATTTGATTCAGACTGTGAGCAACTGATACAAAATTTTTAGCATACACTCTACATTAAAATTATTCCAATAGATACACGCTTTAAAAAGCGAAAATGTGTGTAGGACCCTCTCATTTTAGGATGAATGCGAAAAAAAGGCCATCTCATTGAGGAAGAACACAATTCGGGTGACGCTATTCATGTTTCGCTTAATACTGGCCAATTGAAATAAGTACACGTTTTCGAAGTAAGCCTAATTCTGTGTTCATTGAAAAGTCGCGCGTCTATTTTAAGCATACGCACTCATATGCTTCGATATCATGCTATTAATTCAGGTTAAAATTCGTAAAGAGCTGGAAGTAAGTGTGAATCAGCCTAGCATACGCTCGCGTCAGGGACGTCAGGCAGAAGAGGCCCGTTCGCTTATAATAAGATATAAAAAAATAAATTAGTTGCGTATTCGGTAGCGTTAGACACCCAGCTCAGATGTACGAAGGCCCTTGGTAAAAAAAACATTGAAGCATTTCGTTCAAGCTCAATTAAACCGGCTTCTGTAGGTCACCAAAAGCTATTGGGCGGAATCAGAGATCAGTGACAGTGAGCAAGGCGGTGAGAAAGCAGATCTACAAGTGGATACTATAACGTCCCGATTTACCTGTCATTGGCCTGCAATCGAACAAAAGGAACGATCGATCGAAGACACAATCAAAGCGTATGAGATGGTCATGCCATGTGCTGGTGTACAGTATGAGGCATCGTAATCAGGTTTATCAAAGTTCACCCCAACAAAATGCCAAGAATCGTCGTGTTACTTCAGTTGAGTGCTTACAATCATATCATTAGTAATGATAAAAATATTCACAAAATTAAATAAAAATGTTTGTAGTGGGTGAACGTTGAATATCATCGAAGAAGGGTCGAGTACGCGTTCATTCGTTACCGCTCACACTATAATTTGATGGTGTAAATTTTGTAGCAAACATTTTAAATATGCGGTTTTTCTGCGTCGTCAAGCTCCAACGTTGACGCCCACACGCGTAGTTTATTTAACTTGAACTCTAATTACAATTGAAAGTAATCACATAATGCTTCCCATAATGTATAGCTGAGCGACCAAATCAATGCTTTTTCTGAAGTCTTTTGAAGAACGATTTTCTTAATGCGTTTCTTTCTGTCCTGAGTTCTTTTAAGCATCTACGACACGTACGTACTACCTTTAGTATGACGGGCCGTACGAACCAATAGATATTTAAGGAACCACTTGAGCTTGATAGTGCTTAGGCTCTTTAGAATCTCAGAATTGAGACATCTTCTTTTTTTTTTGTTTATAGCAACTCGAGGAAGGAAGCAAGTTATCTACAGCGCCCAATTGTACCTGTACAGATTGGCTTAGGTAGTATTGGCCGAATCCTAAGCAACGAAACGTAGATCGGCCATTTCCAGGTTTCGGTGTTTCAAGCTGATGTTAAAACATGACTCGAAGAATTCTGACAAAATCTAGAAACAAATTCAGATTTGCTTTGCTCTGTTGAGTCCACTTACAATATATCGTTCTACTTACAGATGCATCGCGTAGTTGTTTTATCGTACTTCTCTACTCCTTAGGGAAGTTTGTGATAATCCTGGAACCCAACTTGCTAGTTAAGCGGTGCTGAAATTGCAAAAGTTAAAAAGAAACCAAAGTTAGCGTTTGGTTTTTGTTGATTAGAATAGTCGAACATTTGAGAAGCTATGATGAAACGCCTTCACGTTCTTGTTGAGGTAGTCTATGGCCACAGTCTATACTCAGCAAGGAGAGTATTCTGGACAGCGATTGCAAATGTATCTGAATTGTCTACTGAATAGGGCAGAACGCCAACGTTTACGTCGCTTTTTCTGGGCCAAATTCTAAAAATGTTTAGCTGAGTGAAGCTGTGCCGCTTTCGTACAGGTTACAGCTGCAGTATGTCGAGCGGTCATAGGCTCCAATCCCATGATTCGCAGCAATTGCAGTCACGTTCACAATTACACGAATTTATATAAACGCTAAATACAACAACATGTGCTTAATAGTCGTATTCAACTGACAAATGTTTCCTGTAGTCCGTTGCTGGTTTTTTTCTTTTTGAACTAAGTAACCAAAGCCAACGCAGTCTCATTTTGTTATAATGTTACGTTTGTTACTCTATTATGACTTGGAAAGATGATAAAAATGCTTGAAGGGTTACCAAGTTCTATGATGTGTACACTAGACAATTTGCCTAATGTAAGGAAACGTCCAGACTACATTTCATTCAAATAGCAGAAAGAAAATGAATGGTAAAAAAATGATTAGATACGCTATTCAATATGACTTCAGCACCGTCAGAATTTCACAATAAAGTCGGCATGTTTGTTGTGCTTGTTAGTACATTTACGCTTTACCTGATTAGTACTTTGCGATGTTGGCACAAACGACATTTCCTGGCAGGGCGAGGTGGTTTAATCTGCAGACGTTGGGCAGGATCAAATAAAACATTGTACCTATGATTCTAAATCTCCTGGTGCTACATAAAAACATTAGTCTCATAGGTCGGAGGGGCATATTCTTCTAGCAAATCTTCTGCTATTCTCGACGTCGGTCGGTAGGGTCTCCACGAGCATCCTAGGGGTACATATGTACCAACCACTTCAGCCTTAAAGATTAGGAAAAGAGCACAGCGCAGCAGCAGCGATGCGATGACACAAAAACACAGCAGCAGGCTGGCGGACAAGCGGCTGCAAACATAAATGTGCCCGAGAAATTGTTAGACAGAAGCAAGAGCGACAAGCAAAGCGATCAAGTGAAGTAATGCGGTGGCAATGAGGAGGGCAAGCCAGTCTGCTGTTGTTGACCTCATTGTGGATCTTAGGCTGACGACTCGGTCAACTCCTTATAGCGAGCACAGGATCTAGCTGTGCGGCCTCCCCTTATGGACACGACCTTTTCCTGAACGATAGACAGGACCTCGTCCAGTGGAAAAAAAAATAAGCCCACCTGGATTGACGCAAACGTATCGAGCAAAGAAGAAACTCAGTATTCTAGTTGGAACAGTAGGGTCGGAAGGTTGAGTGCGATGGGGGTTAGGATTAGTGCTTGAATGAATGTTACGCTAACTAAGTGACGTCTGTGGGGGATGAAGACAGAGCAAGGATGTAAAGTAGAAGAAGACTCAGCTTGCTGAAACGGGACAACGGAAACGCGTCTCTAGCGAGAACCTTCTCTGCAAATAAAAGAAACATTTGCATAGATAAATCTAGTTGAAAAAAATTCTAGCAAACAATGACCTAATACCATAAAACGGGATAGACACGGTTCTCAACTTCCGA
Source organism: Varroa destructor (assembly GCF_002443255.2). Taxonomy (NCBI): domain Eukaryota; kingdom Metazoa; phylum Arthropoda; class Arachnida; order Mesostigmata; family Varroidae; genus Varroa; species Varroa destructor. Next base: position 40,476,262 of record NW_019211456.1, on the reverse strand, counting down.
ACAAATTTGTTGTATCTGATTAAGTAAAACAGAGTGAGGAGTATTTTCTTCATTCGGCATATTGTTCAGATCTACTTTTGTAACAATTGGTCTATAGAACGCTTTAGCTGTTATACGCTTCTTCCTGAGAAGGGATTTGATCCGCAAGTCGATACATACGGGGAGAAAGTAATTTTTTAGAAAACAAGGATATGTATTATAACAATAAACTTTTATACTATATTACTGTATATACTTTACTATATTACTCCTATACCATATTATAGTTTTTGAACTGGGTCCTGTCATAGAATTCCTTTAACAGACAAATGAATTGCTTTTGATCCTCGTGGTCTTATCAGTAAAGTAGGGGCTACAGGTTCAATGTCAATATTAATAAGGCAACGTCAACACTACATTCGGACTATACCCACTATCTGCCCATTATCGTTTCACGCACCATGAAATGGACTCTTGTAATGCTCTAGCATTTATCGAGAGAGGCAATTGGGACCAGGCACGAAACAGAAGAAATCAATCGGATGGGTTGCAGTCGGTATGGCATCATCATTTCTTTGATAAACAAAAGGTGTCCATTCAATGATACACACTCAAGCCTTTTGCATTTACGCTCGTCCACTCCTTATGACATTTCACGTAGTCATGATTACTCATTCACCTTTCCTCCCCATTCGGTACTTTGCTTTCCCTAAAGAGTATCTATTTTCGCCAGTGGCGATACATGCAACCTAGGGAATGGACCCCTGTTTAAGGGCATTCTATACTCATACTGTTTGTATTCAATAGCAATTACATGACGGAATCGGATTGGCGTGAATTTATAAAGAACGAACTGTTGATGTCTGATGCTGGGACGTTCTCCCAATCTAAATAGAACATATCGTATTTTTTAAAAACTGCTGATAATGTTAGTGAAAGTTTAAACAATACATCCTGGTATGTACGTCTTCGAATACATAGAATATCTTTGTTTTGTTAGCTAGTGGCGCCATAGTCAGCTAGCCGTCGGCTTAATAGCCACCATTTCATTATCATGTCTCATGGCGAAACTCAAATTAACAGTTTTTGTTCTGTGAGCCATATACGGATAGATGTAATAAAGCAGTAACTTAACGACGAACAAAACTTTATCATAAAGGTGATGTTTAATCCTGTTAATAATTTCCTTATGGTTTTATGAATCTGTTTCTTACCGGAACACCACAACCGTTGTTTTTAAGCTTCAAGCTTCTTTACGCTCTCTGCAAGCTGTTTAGAAGAGTGGCTACAGATTCGATTTACGTACCTCAAGGATTAGGATCGTGGCCGGAGAATCCAGACAGCATTAGATGGCCACATGTCTTCGCCACTGAGCCACGGGTAACTTTATTCCCACTTCAAGCACCAAATATTTCTACGACGAAAGACGTTAGGGAACAATCCCCATTGAAGGAGAAGCCCCGCTGAGTATGCAATGAAAACTCGAAAGACAGAGTGGAAGTAGCTAGGTACGAGTTGCATGTGGCTTTGGAATGGCAATGAAGTTTGTATAAGGAAGCAACATAGCGGTATAGACTTGACAGTCTTTGCCTTCACTGTCCAGCGTAGGGCAGAATGCCAAATTGAGAAAAACTGTCTAGGCCCGAAGACCCGAGAATAAGAACAACTAGCTACAAAAGGGATGTTAGGGCTGTCTGGCTTTACGGAGCATTGGATTGATTATACGCTGAAACAGGGTTGTCTTCTACGAGTAGCTGTTGTATACCTGCCTCTTACTGAAGTAGCTTAGTACAGCTTGGTCCTATTTTTCTACAGCTGTGATGTATTCAAAAATCAAGTCTAGCGGTCCTTTGGTGTCTATTCAGGGCGATAAGCAGAACCGTGTATACCTTTGCGTATGTAAATAGTCCGATATCTTATTTATGTTTTTGCAAAAAAACTCAGAGGAGTTTACTGAGAAGCCGATATATATTTTTAGCAATGCCTGGTAGTGAAAAAGCTAGTTTTGATTGCTTAGTATAATAAAATTCAAATAAAAAGAAGGTTCGAAATAAGCCTTATTTGGCTTCAGCAAAAGATTTGCAAGCTTGAGAAAGTGATTGGAGGTGTCGTCCATCGCTCTATCCAGTCTATCAAGTTCCAGCACTCCGATTTCTTTATCGCCTGAGTAAGCGTAGAGCTTTTGTCGATTTGTAATGACGCAGCTCTGGGCGACGCCATCAGAACGTAACTTTGACACTGTATGATTCTCAGCGAAATATGCTTTGTTTACGACAAACATTCTGGGCAATCAAAACAGAGAGAGAGGTATATGGAGCCAGGGGCAAAAAAGCAAATAAAATCAACTATATTGTTAAATGCAGCATCCTTCGTACTTAGTTAGATATTATGGCTGTTCCAGCAGTGCTTTTCAATACATGCAGTTCTTATTCATATAATACCTGTTTATTTGTTGGTACGGCCAGTGCCAAAATTATTATTGATAATTCACTGTGTATTTGTATCAATGGAGAGATTAGATGTATGACACAATGTGTTCAAATAAGCAGAGATTTTACTTACGAAATTTAACTAGACTCATTACAAACTTCATTCGCCTAAATATTTACAAGTTGCTTAACTTCTTTTTTATCTCGAAACAATAACATCAGCTCTCTTCATGGACATAAATGTACATTGTTCAAGTTATATTCTTCGTAATCCGTAGACAGAAACAGCTGAGACAACGAGATATTTGAAAATACATTACATAACGATAATTTTGAACAAATCACGTACTTCTCATACCGTGTCTATTGTCAGATTGTGATTGCCCACGCAGCGAAACGCAGAAAGCGTCTTGAACATCATCGTTGAGGACTGGGCGCTGCTTACCTAGCACCCCTTAACCGACGATCTACCAGTAAATGTACTCGGCGGACGGGAACAATAAGCAGTTCAATCGGCGTCGGCGACACCCCACAAGCCATATCGTTTTTTTGTCGCGTGTTCGAATCTTGCGTTCCGTTGTGCAAAGATAAAATTTGAGTTTTTCAGCTCATCCTTGGTCACAGTATAGTTAAATATCGATTTCGCAATAATTCACCAAGCTTGTACCTCTCTTCATGTTTTTTTTTTTGCGAAACAGGACATTTCAGTTTACATTACACTAATAATAAATTTCCCGTTGTCATGACGAGTTAATGTTCTTAGCAGGAACAAAGCTTTAATTTAGTACGAAGGATTGCGGATGAACGCATGATAAGCCGCTGCGAACAACCGACGCCAAGACTTTTCAAATATTTATAAATTGTTACTACCGGACATAAAATAACGAAATCTAGTGGCTGTTGTTTTTCAGTGTTTCATGTCGGCAAGCTATACAAAATATCAGTGGATAGCTTATTACCTGTGTAGCGAAGTAACCGGCTGTACGTGGCAAGATGTGCTGCATGTGTTTGCCTGCACGGCCTGTTTGTTGTAAAGAGGAACGAGAGAAACGAGACGTATGACGCGAGAGCACATCGCAACTTGAAGTTCAGTAAAACTTCTTTCTAATTGTCCGAATTATATAGCACCAAGTAATACCAACATGTTCATCGATAACGTGATAAAGATTCGCATTAGGCAATTGCAACAGAACTTGTATGCGGCCAGAGGGCATTTCGTGCCCACACGTCACTTCTTTCTAGATAGACACCGGCTTAGTAGAGCAGATAATAGCTGAATTTGAACACTGGCGAGCGACTGGCCACCGGGTGGCAGCGCAAACGAAGATGTAGGGTGTGAAAAGGTCGAGGTTGGCGATTTTGGGAAATGCCGAGTCCTCTTCACATATTGGGCAGTATGTTGGTAAGGAACCTGCTTACGTTGCCGTATCATTTATAATAGAAGAATAAGTTACCCGTAATAGCGAAGAGTAGTTGAAATACGCTAATAATTGTCGGCACACAGTAATATAGGGAATTTGAAAAAAGACGCGCGCTATACTTTCGCACGCAATCTATTAGATATAAAAGCAATTGCACAATGAACTAAGCACACTATTTTCAGTTTTAGAAACATATAATAAGGAGCACTTAAGGTCAATATAAATATTTGGAACCATGATAAACCCTAATAAAAGTAAGAATATTTAGTTTAGGTAATGTTATAAGTGAGCCTTATTGCACCCCAGTGAATACCCATAATGCTCGTCAAATCTCACGAGATGAGTCCAGTTTTTCTGTACATGGAAGCGTGAAGCGATACGTTAAAGCTTACGAGTACAACATTAAACTGGTTCGCGAACTCGATCAGCCTTACTGCTATCTGGATCTGTGTTTGGGGTACAAACTGACAAATTTACTACATATAATTTGTAGCGTCTTAATAATACGCAATTCGTCTAAGACTTACTTCGCGCAGGACACGAAAAACGGCACTACATGGTACCAAATGTAAAAGAAGCCCGTTTAAGAGGCACTTATAGCTTTATTTCTCTGTAGAGTTTTATTTTTCTTTTTGAGAATAATCGAACCTCTCTAATGTCCAAAATCGAGCGATTATATATTACGGTCCTGTGACAAAGTGCATAGTGTACCTTGAGGCATGTATTACGTGTTAGCACAGATAAACTTGCTACCTCAGATAGCGTTATTCCTACGGAAAATTATCGTTCTATTTTATGTCAAAATCAGCTTTTTTAGAATTTAATTTCCGTTCGAAAACTCCTTTGCGTCTTCAACATATTTATCCATCGTACACTACTTGTATATAACAGTCTTGACACGACGAAAGTTGTGGGGTTTGTTAGACACTACACCAACAGAAATACCGTTCCGTGCTCGTTGAGGAGTTGAAGGAAGCTTCAAAATAGGTCTTCACAAAAGAAATGGAATTTTTAACCGTGCCCACTCTTTTTTTTATCCCCACCGAAGCTCCAAATATGAAACACAGTGAGGATAACTGAAAAAAAGAGGACAGCTTTCTATCTGTTCCGAATGAATGAATGAATGAATGGACGAACTTAGATAACGTAACATCGACTAGTATGAATCTCAATGATGTCATAATATTAAAAATGTAGGATGCATTATATTATTTTATCTCAAGAGTGTGTAGCGACTGGTCATACCTTGGTGGACCTTGCTTGAGGCGTGTAATTTGTGTACAGCCTAAGGATAACGTTAATTAAAGGCGAAAAATTATAGGAAAACGTTTCTAGATGTGTGTGTATTGCGAGATGAATGGCAATATAAATATGAAGTTGTATTGAAAAAGAGATCCTGTTAAACTGAATACTTCGAGATATTGCCGTTACTGCTGGCAATTTTTAGCACGAAACAAAATGCGCCTGTTCACGCCTGGCTATGAAGTCAGTCCGCAGACGCCCCTGTCTACAGTAGACAAACACGGCAAAGAACACTTGTTGTTACATATACTTGGAAAAAAATTAATATAGAGATAGGACCGTCTGGTTAACGATCGGCATCGCTTGAGGTCTTTTTGGCCACAAAACGATTCGACCGCTCTGTGTCGCTAACTTTCTTTCTGCTGATATGTCAGTGAAGTTGTCTGATCTTCTTCTTTTCACTGTTTATAGAGTGTACGTTGTATCCGCTGTTGTTGGTATTGAAATCTGACGAGCTCAGAGACTGTTCTAAGCTTCCTCATAGACGCGACAAAGAGCGGCAGAGGGCAGCAGGTTTTCCCTATCTGTTCCTTTGCCGCAGGCGAAGTTTGCTTCCATCGTAGAGTTGTCCCGCGTCACGTAAACCATTTGCGGTAGCTTCGTTTTGTGAAAATTTGTGATAAGAGGCTATTTTTTCTTCACTTAACACCTTTCCAAAACTAACCGCTGTCTGGTTTTTATTCCTCGGAAAATAGGGTGTGTAATGTGACAGGTAAATGCAGCTGTCCATCTTTAGAATATTAAATGATTCTACAGAAATGCTCGGACGCCGGAACGTGCTTCTTCCATTGGTTGGATACCCGCGGACTCGACACCTTGTCAAATAAATTTAGTGGTAGGATGGTGTCACATTTAGGATTGTGGATTTGCCAATTTGGATGTGATCTGTCAAAAATTCATAGCATAATTAAACACAGACACTTCTCCATCTTATGTCACGTACGTTACCTTAAGTATGTTTAATCGGTTGTGATCATTCCTATTATCTTTTATGAAACATAATATAGATAGTTTTTGCATAAATTCAACTCCAAATTTACACCCCGGATAAACACTTACTGTTTTTTTTAGCCTAAAGGTATGACTAACATATTTGCCTGCTAATCCCAGGGGCATTTTGTGGTCTAGGTTCGATGCCGGACATAGGCGGACTTAATTTCGTGTGAGAAGCCAGTCACTCGATGGAGTGTCTAACGGCAATATCGGACGTAATCCGGACATTCTCTTGAATGGCGAGGGAATAACATCGAGAAGACATTAAGGGTCAAACTCTATCCATCGCGACATTGGCAGTCATGTGGATAAGGGCTAGTAGAGGGGAGTTGGAAATAGAAGATCGAGTATATATCTCTGATTTAAATTGAACAAATAGTAATAAACCGCCGGGACAAAGTTCAATATAATTTCGGGACACGATGAGTCATCCTGGTACCGTCGTGTGCATATCGCATTCAGTCCGTTACTATAAATAAAACGTAGTGACTGCCTATTTTGTGTATGAAGCTTTCGTATGTAGTTCGAAAAATTCCCAACGATCGAATAAGACCAGACTAAAATTTACGATGTGAGCGAATACGCTGGACTATTTCTCTTAGCCCTGCTGTTCACACTATTCAAATACAAGCATTTCTGCGATTTATGATTGCCAGTAATGCCAACTAAGATAGTGTAAAAAAACTGCCTATTATTTTGTAGCGTAAATAAAAGCAGGACGTCCTGTATCGAGTGAAACATGACATTGCTATGATACTTTGTAAAGTAAGGCCAGAATGGAAGGATATTGAAATTGGAATGTTAGTTGTGCTGGTGATATAATCGGCAATGGAATTGTGTATTAAGGGAAGGCAGCTTCAAGGAGTGGACGCTTCTACAATTGAGCCAAGTGAACTTCTCTCACAGGATCAGTGTATGAGGCAACATTAATGAAACGACCGACAAATCCATGCAAAAAAATCATAGATCCCTACGCGCTGGATAGCATGCCTTGATCAACGATGTTGTGAAATAACCTCCAAGGAGCTCTACCGGTATACTTTCACACTTTTCGGTATGAGCCACAATGAAACGAATGCCTCAATGATAGAATAACCCGTAAGTAGAATTTCAAGGTTCGAGCCGATGAAGATTACTTTTATTATATTGCAGCACGGTTGCACTTCCATACAATCTTTAATGAAAAAAAGATTATTTGTGTTCCTGTTCCAGAAGAGAGCAATATAAACTTGATATATCAACTTACAGAACCTGAAAGGAAACCCTATCTACGTCGCGTTAAAGAATCGACGTTTATGGTAACTTGAATATGCGCATCACCTATACTTATAAGGAGTCAATCATTTATATGAGCTCTCATAGCCATTCAGGCAACATCGATTAACACCGCCAAAAGTGCTCTCTGTATACAATTGTATCACTTTTTTAGTTTATCGACTGTTTCTGTGGAGCGTCTGTGGGCGTATGACTGACTGGCTTGTCTGTTGCGGCCAAAAAGTCGTGTCTATTAATTTCTACTTTTGATTAAAAAAAAAAAACTATTTTTAGGTGTTTTTTTTTTTAAATCACCTTTTTCTATTAAATATCGCATCAGAATCGGTTTTACTAAACTCACGCGGTGTTTCACCAACAGATTTGTGCTTGCCAGCTCTGGTGGGCGCGCGCTGCCCATTATGAAACTATTACCCATTGAAAACAGATGGGCGGCTGGTGAACGTAATTATTGATTGAATGATTCGTATCGTTTGAGAGGATCTTAGGGAAGCATTTGTACGTGTTTCTGCGGGTAGGGCCGTATAGATGAATAAATACAGGTGCGTCTAATATTTAACCGTTAAAACCACGAGTCACAGGGAAGCTATTCATTATGCCATAACTTAACATCGCCCGAACTTAAATCTGAAAAAGCGAATTTGACAAAGTAGTTACCTATTGAGCTGATTTTCTTCTCACGTTGTCGTAGGGCACACGGCAGCTAGTACTCACAACAATGACACCCAGAAACACATGAAGCAAACTATTGAAATTGTAAGTAAATGCTTACGGTCATTTTTCACCCTAATATTACTTGAAAAGCCCTGGACGTAATATCTGCTGTACGAACAAGCGGGTTCGTGGTACGTAGATTGTATTATCAAAAATAGAAACTGCTCAAGTTTGGCAGGGCAAGCAGCAATGTTGACAACTGGGCATATGCATAAAGTAAACCTTCCGTATTGAAGGACATACTGATGGGACTGAGGAAATAACCGCCGCCTTAAATGCCAAAGTTGAAATATTGCCTTGCTTTTGGCCTTGGTATACGAAGAGAAAGAGATGACGGATAGACCTTCGAACCGTTGTTCCGCCTTTCCTCATACGTCTCGTTATTTTGAAAAATGATTTCCAGCGATGTGAATTGAAAAACCTTAGGTCCAAGGTGTCAGCAAAGGTTCTGACCTATTCTAAGGGCACCATTAGCCAAAATTATGAATAATTTGCTAAAAGTGTGGCATTTATAGCAATAAAGTTTATGTTCTCTCAGTCCTTTAGAACCTAGACATAGCAAGCCTGACAAGCCTGCATTAGCACAGTCTGAATCGTCTTAACAAACCATCTCATTATTTGTACTACTAGACGTATGGTATGCTGCTTGCAGCGTTACTGGTTACAAATGAAAGGTATATCGGAAAATATGTTTCTCTGAATTTTTAAGAACGACCACTGAGCTATACCAGAACCTATCAAAGGGTGACAGTTACCTATCTAAAGCAGTAGTCGTTATGCACGGGCTCTAAAGCTTTCTATCCAAAATAGTAAATGGGCAACTTTCTCCAAGCTTTAGTCTACAGGCATGATCTGTGATACACCATACGTGAGGTTCTGATTGTGTTTTTTGTACGATGAGAGAACATAATGAACTTTATTTGATGTTAGTAAGTTGGTCGCAGTAAGCTAGCGAAGATAGATCGGTGGTTATTTTTGCTCCCTAGAACTAATGTTTGCGTCCAGAGTTAAAGCGGGAATAACATCAGTGGTGTAATAAGATCAAAATCGACGATCTTATAAAGCTTGAGTACAACAAGAATCTACGAAGCACGCGAGCCACTCTGTCTGTCGACGGCTCCCGGTTGACCATATAAACACATGCTAAGACTGTTATATATAACGTGGATTTCCAATTGGCTTGGATCAATTCTACTGCACTGCTATCATTAAAACTATAACAAATGAAATCAATTGCGTTTTGGAACTACATCGATACCCTTTGTGGGCTTAATGCTTAAAACTTGCTAAATATTGAACAAGTCTTATAGGTTAAACGTCCATATCGTATTGTAATGTTCCAGGATGGAACACATAGGGAAATCTTTGTGCGTATTATTTTCATTCCGGCTTTAGCTTAGCACTGGCCGTATAATTTTGCCGCGCTCGTTTTCAAAAAGCTTCAAACAATTCGATATCGATTCTACATGGTTCAGAATCGCTTTTACTAGTCCGAAGACGAATCGTAGACTGTTATGGGACTCATAGAGGCCAATCGGAGGATCGAAGACACCTCCACCTTTTTCAAACTAAAGATTATTAACATCCAAGGATCTCCTTTCAGCTGACAGAAACGGTTAAATTGACTCTCGCTACTTAGTGGCTCCACAGACCCATCGTTTTTTATGAATGAAATAATTACATATATACGTTGATTTCATTTATTGACCCAGTTATTTAGTGTAAAGTGAGCATCATTGAAGTATTGCCTTGCACTCTTGCGTATGCGTTTCGAAGTGGGCTATAGACAGCTAGCTACCCAACAGGCCGACCGAGACGTCACATTGAGGCTGTTGACTAAATTTAAGGCAGACCTTTCCGCCCTCTCGAAAGCGGTTAACGATCGTCATAAATCACATATAAGTTGTTAGTACTAATGTCATATCACAGCTAGCACATGTTTGTAAATAATTATTACCTTGACAGGTGTTCTTATTTAGCATAATGGTATCCATTGGACAGTTTCGTTATATATTGAAGCTTCTCTGTTTTTCTATAGTCTGTAGCAGGCTAAAGTCATTCGAGTTTACCTGTTAATAGAGTAGGTAGCACAATAAAAGCAACCTGTAAATGGCTGACTGCAAAAATGTACGCCACTTTTTGCTGTCCGTATGAGCGTGTCATATATAAGCTGTGTGAATATGAAAGAATCAAAGTCGTGTCACTATAGCGTTTAGGGCACACGCTAAATAAGCTATATCTGTAACTACTTTGATCTCAAGGACCCCACTCAAAAGGGCTCTAAGTATCTGCCTTAAGTTGCACAGGGTCCACATGACACAGAAGCGCGCCTACCACTCGTACGCCTGGGCTTCTTTCGATCAGCGAGATTTACCTCGATTGTAGCGTGTACTAGGCTGACTAATAAAGCGGATAATCTATGGGTATAATGTGCGCCCAAAAATAGCCCATAACGACGCTGTAAACAGTGTCTCGGCTGCGTGTCCCTCATAAACTTGATGACTATATTGTTGTAGCAAATTTTGGATAACGCCAATCTCATTTTGCATCGGGCTATATATACTTAAATATCTTAAATACAAAATCCCAAACTTAAATATTGGAAAAGCACTATGTATGAGAAGTATGGAACTTGTCAGACTGCCGGACAGTTAATTGACCTATTTTTAAAACCGGCATATTTTCGAGATGTAGCTGTTGCTACATTTGAGATGCCTCACGTGTCAAGATCTACATGTCAGATTTCAATTTCGGTTGTAGGATCATCGCAATCTACTACCCATTTACTTGATAAGGATGATATGGTTGACAAGGCTTCAACGTACGCTGCTTCCATGCATAAATCGCCTGCCTGCATCAATACCTCTATTTTGACCAGCCGATGTAAGAGACCGTTAACGAACGGACTAAGGCTCACCCAGTTTCTCTGTCCCAACTTGATGTTTGTCCAGTCGACATCCCCTGGGTTACCTAGTCGCTTATCTCTATCAAGTGCCCTTCCTCAACGTCGCTCCTGAGCGTAGCTATGGGCCTTTATATATCGCGCGTTTAACGAATCCCGAAGAATTTTTTTCGGCACTTTATTCATATCGACGAACTAAACGAACCATCTGACTGATAGGGTTTATTAGGTTCCCTGCCACCTGCCCAGACGAACGGTTTGGTGGAAAACCGCTTAGGTGGCCTGATACCTCTAGCAAGCAGTTTATCATCAGTCTCAAAGCCATTAATGATGTTAGAATGTTCACGGTAGGGCCATTAACAGTTACACGTCGGATCGTGCCGTCACCTAATTTGCTTGAAGATGAATGATAAAGCTGGACCAGTGTTTGATTGGCACGAATGTTATTATGCTTCTGCCCCAATTGTAATAACCTGAACGGGGCCCCTAATAGCAAGAGCACTGGGGCTGAGATTTTGTTCTGGAGAAAAAACCCGTCGGTATTTTTCGTTACGTTAGTATAATTTCTATCCGTTTTGTTGAACAGCGGAATGCTATTCCTGAATATTTCTATAATCATAGGATCTGGACGAATAGCTAGCTTTACGTATCCTCCTTGAGGCTAGTGCTTTTCTAGCCTTCTGAGTACCGAAACCTTGAAATTCTCGACTGCCGAACACGACTACGCTTCGTCTGCTATGATCTCGAGAAGATGTCTAAAGTATTCTATGTGTGCAAACAGACTTATGGGCACGTATAAAGCCTAACTTTTTTCGGGTAGAAGAAGCTGTTTTTAGCTTAGTTCATTGATCAGTTGCTTAGTTCCCTTTTTATTCTATTAATCGAATTTAGAACCCATTATAAACGAGTTCCAGCAAGGAACCGGCCTCGTGGAGACTAATTTGATATTTATTGATAGTGGGTACCAAACGAATGCATCACTGCGGAGCTCGTGTTATCGATTCAGCTCGACGGACGACGCTGTTGTTTTTAAGGTCAGATGTTCATATTATATGTCCTCCAAATTTGGTCCTTAACACTACGTGCCTGCAGAGTTGGAGCGACTGAAAGCATTGTATTTGATTACAATATCAAATCAACAAACCATTATTAGACGGACGGTCCTATCTTTGCCTTTAAGTAGCCTTTAAAGGGCTTATATAGCAAATTCTCCCAATAATTTTCAGATTATTAATGTCAACAGGATTGAGAAAATATACATATATAGCCTAAAGTGATAAAGACTAGGCACTTTTCGCGCAGAAACATTCCATATGACTTTGACTCGAAAGATATGCTGCGGATGGTCCTGGCGTTTCGACAAGGCTTCGCCCTGCATTATATAACGTAGCTTCTAAAAAAATTATTTTGAGAATCCAATATTAGTAATAACAATCATAAATAGAATCTGCATCGATAACGGAATCTAAAATGTCAGCAGCTTATATAAACACACTTTAAGAGGTTGTACGTTACTCAAATACTCCCGTTTGCTATATCCACATAGAACATTCCAATGGGCTCATATAGGAAAGTAGTTCATCTGTTTCTCGCGCCATCTCACTCGAAGTACGGCCACCTGTGTTCCATTTGCTTATCAAAAGGGTCTGTCAAGGGTGGGACGAAGCTCTTGTAAAATATTTCCCAGGGGTCGATGCAGTACTTTCGGCATCGTGAAGCCTACAACTAGATCCTGTGCATTCGAAACGACAAACGCTCACACTTTGCACATACACATGCATAAGCACAGACACATACACGGAAGAACTACGGGACCTCTAACGAAAACGGCCGCCATTGGCCACCTCTTCCATTTCCTTGCACTCAGACAATCACTCTCTACTAGCCGGGGCCTCGAGGCGGGCGTGGTCACGTTCCGAGTCAAAATACCTGCTTCGTTTAGCAGTTACGTGCTAAAGATGTAGCGGGTGAAATTAGGTATTCTATATGGATGTTGTCGGTGTACTGCCTTTTTCGATCGATCCAGAAAAGGATCCGATTTGAAATAGAACTTTATCTCTTTGTCGGCCAAACTGAATGGTGCTAGCAAGCTGAGCTGGTAACATATGCTTTTATTGTAGATATATAATTTCAACCAAGGTTCGTTGTTCCGAATTAAATATTTAATTTTATATAAAATTGAAACTTACTGAATCGACGTTACGCAAAAACCAGTGGTCACAACGTTACACAAAAGGATCTATGTGTATCACGCCAAGGTTTGTCAAGGTCAATATCACGAGTCCAATCTAAATTTTTTCTCCTTGTGTTTGTTTGCTTTAGTTCTTAAAGGAAATTAGGGGTTGCTGGAAGAATTTGTTTGGATCAATACAATCGTTTTATCATTGCCAACTTACCCGGCGATCAGATTTGCTCTAGTCAAAAGGGACCCGCGGAAATTCCGCGTAATCCTTCACTTCTCATTCGCAAGATATAATCAACCAAAAAGTTTGTACATAACAATATTGCATATTATTATTGTAGCTCGCGGAAAAATCGGAAACTTTGTTATTTGAAAGAAAAGAAAACTTGGCTACGTTTCGTTAATTCGACTTTTGGGAACACATTAGAAATTGTACAAATGACAGGGGCTATCTAGACATACAAAAGTCATAACAGAGGCCTTAAATAAAACGGGTAATGATTACGATTTGTTTTTCGTCACAACTTGAAATATTATTAACTCAGCAGGCGTTTTTGACCCGTGAACGTCGATACCGCCCTTGTATACGAAATAAGAAACCATACATACAAAAACAGTATTTCCAACTTGAATTAGATATAGTCTGAGTCAAATTGATTACCTAAGTACATATATATGTAAGTATCGTGTATTAAGATCTATTCATCTGTGGCACACAAATCACCTCATCTACTGGCTTTCCGGGTGGTGACAGAATGAATGGCATTGGAGCCAAATGTCATAAGCAGCAGAGCAAAGATAGATGACTGACTATGGTATTAAACAGAGGCCAGTTGTGTGAACTATTGGCAAAAACAGACAACTCAACTTTTATCGTGCAACTTACATCTGAATAGGGGGCGCTGAATGTTTGCTGCACTCGTACCAAAACTCAAGTCCTTTCTCACTTTTTTTACTAGCTGTTTTCAAGGCTTTGTCTTGCAGTTCGTTTGGCCTGTAAGCGTCTACAAGTAGAATAGTTCGTTAAAGTTAGTGCTGCTACCAGTATGCACTCTAGTGTATCTAGTACTTGCTTCAATGAAGAACGCTTCCTCTATATCAGTATAGTGTAGTACGATGCTACAAGCATATCAGAAAGTTGCTCAAAGAACGCGATATACAATTGCCAAAAAAGCCCCTACGAAATTATTAAGACATTGTATGTTTTCAAGTGTCGCTATCCTCGTTGACTGGCTACGAGTTTATCACCCGGATAAGTTACCTGCATTTGTCCAAGAAAAATTCGTGTTGGTTTTTGACGAATAAAGAAGCATAGTCCCTAACAAGGCACTGAGGAGATTTCATGAGTGATAATTTGGTCATCGTGGTGTCGGGACGTTGATCATGAAGGCAGCGATGCAAATGACGATGTTATTGCTAGAAGGCATTGTTGTTCCGCTACTGAGTTTTACAATGAGCAGCTTTTTAAGAAGTATTTTATGAATAGTTCCCTTGTACTGCTATAATCGGGCCTCCAAGTCATGTTGCATTGCGATCACACGACATGATACGGCTTTTTGCTCAGTACGCCAAAAAAAACGCAAGCAACTTTGGTCAGGAGTGCATCTAGCCATGTAGGAGTGGCAACGATCCTGCCACGCATCCTCATTCAGCCTCAACATTCGCTACTTTTACTGGACGTGATCTTCACCAGAAGTGAAGAGGCGTACGAATGCAGACAGGCACTGAGGCCTAGAATGTTCTGGGCCTGAATGCGATATGCGAAATGAAACTGCTAATCATGGACAAGCAAGCGTCGTCTTAATCGTTCTACCAGAGCATGAGAGGCACGAATAAGCGTACCAATCACTGTATACTCACTCGTAATCGCAAAGCGATCCGTTCTCGTTTTTAGTTTACATTCACGCCGATACGGATTCTTTCCTTAATAACTTCACTTTTATTGGATTCCACCCTCAATCGAGCCACTCGATACTACAAATTTAGCTTGGTCCATTTTATAGGTACAGATGTACAATTAAATAAATAAAAATACGTATACGATACGGTGAAACTAGTAAAAATACAGCTGTTTGGTCTTGGACAAAATGAACTATGTGTAATAGTTTTGAGACAAAAAAATCGTTACATTGTACTTAGCACAGGTTTGCATAATGCTTGTGAAAATCCCCGAAGCTCTACAAATTAATAGTCCTACTTTGCTAACTTACGCTTAAAGAGTAACTAAAGCTTAAAGAGTACCTATATCTACCGAGATTATACGCTGTGAAGGAATACGAGAAAAACTGCAGTCGTCCCAATAGAATAAAACGGTCACTGACTATGTGCATGTACTAATCACTATCCATTCTAACGATCAGACCATGACGAGAACATTACTCGTGCATTCTCATACTTTCTATAAGGATTTCAAGAGTCCTAGGATATTATAAGGAATCATTGTTCAATACTAAGCAATGCTGAAATTGAAACAAGAGTTAAATCTGATCATGAGGAAAAAAGAGGTCATGATTGAGCTATTAAAATGCTTGAACATACCGCAGCAGATTCTTTGTCGTCACGTAAAAATATACAGTTTGCACCAGTTTCACACTTATCTAGCTTGAACAACGAAATTTTATTACGAGTGTACCTGAATTACTGATGCTAATTATGCTTTGCATCGATAATAATAATAACAATAATTATAAATTGTCCTCGAATGTTTACGATGATAAGACTTTTTCGAAACACGATAAAACTATCCCTTTGTAAAAGGTTCCATTGCGCCTGGCCAATCAAACGAAAATGCTGGCTTACTATAACAGATTCTGGCCTTCGCTTGTCTCGAAAAGCGCCTTCTATTTCACAGAAATAACTGCTAGACAGCCCCTA
This sequence comes from Varroa destructor, assembly GCF_002443255.2. Taxonomy (NCBI): domain Eukaryota; kingdom Metazoa; phylum Arthropoda; class Arachnida; order Mesostigmata; family Varroidae; genus Varroa; species Varroa destructor. Next base: position 40,460,194 of record NW_019211456.1, on the reverse strand, counting down.
ATAATAATCGAACAACCCTTTCCTCCGTGAGTAATAGCCATCATGATCGTTATTATTTAGAGTGATTTATGAATAGAGATAAGCATAGCCGAACAATAATTCTTGCCTATCAGAATCCACATAGAAAATCATAGGGTTCCACATCGAAAAAGCTGAAGAGTATTCCGCTTCGCTTCTGAAGATTTTCCTAGAAGGACCTTTGACAATTCGTTTCTGAACACACGGACAGCTTTCGTCACAGTGACTGTATTGATCTTCGAAGATAGCACGGGCCAGATATACATAACAGCTGCTTTGATTAAGAAGTCACTCCTTAGCGTGATAGCATGCGGTAGCTACGATCCTTTAGACTGCTGTAACAGTAGAGCCATACTATAAAGGACACAATATGCAGGACAAATGTTATAATTTTCATCATTTTCTTTTCATCACCTACCTTACCCACCGTAGCAAAAACATTAATCCGTCACAAATTCTGTCTACGTGTGAAATGGTCCCCTCTCTATTAAATGTATTCATGCAGACACCACAATGTTAACTAACTACATTTCTCAATACTGGTAAAAAATAAAAGTGTACATTTTAGACTCGGATCAGTTTTCTACTATTAGATGGGTAGCTTAAATTGGGTCATAATGCAGCATATAGTCATTGTTTAATTTTCTTTCACTTCAGTGTTTGTTCTATTCTTGGGCCATATATTATTAGATAAATTTCCTATTCAAGACATATATTATCTTTACCCAGTCTCCTTGGCCAGCTCGGCAAATCGATTCCTAATGGCTGTTCGAAAATAAAGCAAAATTAGTACGCTGTAGTAACTAGTTTTAAGACTGTGACTAGATAGATCTGTTGCGGAGGTGCGCAGGTGCATATGACAAGTAATGTTTAATCATGAAATTCTGCCACTGTAGTACAATCGTGCTCAGAATCGCTTAATCAAATACAACGGGTTGGGGTACGTCCCCAAAACGCACAAAATATTCGCTGAGACGTCACGCGTATGGCAAATAGGCTATGGGAAGAAACTGTGTTTCGTTACAATGCTATGCCCCACTGCTTTCACGGACATCATGAGGCTGACACTCATCCGGTCATCTTTTTTCGAACTTTCATTGAAATCAGTTTTCTTTGTTGGCAAAAAAAATTTGATAAGTTCAAACCAAAGCTTTTTGGTCTCTTTGTGGCGGTATGTATTCTAGTGTTGCATCTTCTGACCAAGTCAAACTGACACTTTCTTTTAAATGCGACTAACGTTTTTAGCCTTTTACAACTAACTTAAAAGTGCAATTGATATTATTATGCGATTACATCTCCCCAAATATATCCCTAAGTGACGCGAGAATAAAGCACTTCACAATTTTATACGAATAAAAAGAATCAGTTTTGAAAATCAATCTACATTTCTTTAGTGATCAGATCTGCGGCCTGCTAACTATAGGTTGCCCCCGCGGGGGTCACAAGGCAAAGTTGACCTTACATTTCGCCCAGTTACCTTCGCATGGGAATTCGATGACTCCTCGGGAATAGCGGCTGATCTAAACGAGTGCAGTTGCCTGTTGGCGTCGGATAAGTTTACTAAATTAAGATAAAACTTGGGCAATCTCTGTGACCGGCAAGGGTAGTTCATCTCACATTTTACATATTCGGTCGTTCAGCCTACTCGACTAGATAACATCGTGTGTGGCAGTATTATATAGTTGAACTTTGGACGGCAATAGTGCGATCACGCCGCTCATTACGCGAAACGATTCGGGTTTACTTGAGTATAAATACAGTGGAAATTGATAAACACACGTGCTGGCCCTGCAGGACACTCGCTGGTCCTTTAGTCATCGGGACCCAAATTTGCACCTAAATTGTAGCAGGTCATCCCTTTTTCCACCCTACGTACGTTCAGGGAGAATTTTGCTGATGCTAACAAGCAAAATGGTCTCGGAGTCAATGAATCGTACCCTACGCAGTATATCTATTAGAGGCTAGAAAGTGCACCCTGTGACGTCCTGTTGATGCACTGTGTTTTCGCCATCTTCAATCGCTTGTTGAGACTGTAAAAGTGTTAGTGAATATGTTGCTTTTATTAGGATTTGACTTATGTGACAAGTTTCGCAAATTTTCATTTAAAATATTATCAAGTTATCCTTGAGTTTTGATTGCGACTGATACATATATACTGTACGACGATTGATCGGCTGATAGCTTGATCAGCATAAGTGTCGTTTTTGTAACGTTCGAGGCAATTTACTGGCAAACAGAATAAAATACTGACGATTTGAATTAAAAAAAAATCGCACGTTTTCCGTTTAAACGCCATTGCTTCATTAATGAACTTAAGGTGTTAAGTTAATTGAATAGAATACTTAATAATTGAATTACTACGCTTGCGGGAATTGCTACGCTTCTTACCCATATGTTATTTACCTTTTCATTAGCCGACTATGAGGATAATTATGTTGTAAGAGATACGACAAAAAAAATTAACAAATATCTGTCAATTAGTTATGTATCTCTATGACGTGAGACCTTTAGCTGACATTTAGAAAAACAATCACAGAAATGAAACATGATAGAAGAGTGTTGAATATTTTACCTTAAGAAAATTATTCGCTCGTCATTCTGACCTAAAACGGATACATTCATTTTGTTGGCTGTTTTTCGCCGTGATATATGGCTTTTATGGTATCGGTATGTAGTATCCTAGTACGCAACTAGGCATGAAACAGCTTTGTCCAGTCGGTGGCCTAGGGCTGGGAATTCGTTTCCGACAGCCGATACATAAAAACCACTATACACCGCTAATACGCCGATGAGTTTCCCGTTAAATCGGCGATTTAGCTTATCGGTCAGCTCACCATTCTCAAATGATATGTCAAACGCACTTTGACTCTTTGAGGCTTTTGGAGTGCATGTGGTCGTAGATTGAAATACTTGGACATAGCGCGAGCGTTGACATAGCATAGAGCCTCGCTAAAATCTATCATTTCCTCAAGGCCATACTGTAGTCTAGTAACATTATACTAATCAACGGGGGTAGCCAACATCGGTTTATTATTCAGATAAACGAAACTGGCCAAAGCAACAATCTTAGTCCATGTTATCCGCACAGCTAGTCGCTGAGCTTCCACAACGAATAGCAAGCAAGCAAGCAAGCAAGCGTCGCTGAGTGAAGACCATTATGTACTCGGATGACCTTGCATTGCGCTAGCGACTGTAGCCTTCTATGACATGAATATTGACCTGGAAATTTGTCCATAGAACATCGAAGCGATGAAATTTAGGACCGGTGGCCAGTTCGCGGGCTTTGGTATGCTTCAGTTAAACGGCTATACCTTCGAAACGCTTGGAAATCTGATCGTTGACCCCTAAGTGCAAAGTCGTTCGAGGCACATATCGAGGAAAGTACACATAAGGTGTTCGTATCCGTCGCATTGATTTACAGTTTATAAAGCCTCCTACTAGAAACAGGGCCCAGACGCTTCTAAAGGGAGGTAGCGCAACAGCACTTACGATATTCAGTTATATTGTAAATAGCTATTTGCCATTTTGATAGTCGGAGAAGATGGTGTCGGTACAGAATGCACAGCACTTTAACCGAGCCTTTATTGCTTCATTATATAGATTTCTACTACAAATTAGCAGAACTCGATAAGTTTGTCGGGTAATAAGCAAAATATAGAGAAACTATCCAAATCCCATCAGATGCCTAAAATGTTTTCGATAATTTACCTCCAGCCTTGGGAACTCAATCTAATAGCATAGATTTTTTCTTTGTCAGTAGGCACGGCGTCAAGCAAAGTTATTCGTGTCAACTCAGTAAGTTCCATATCAAACTTCAAACCTTCAACGATGATCTGGGTGAATAAATTGTGATGCGAAAGTAAATTCTCGCGTTGATAGGAATTAGAACGGTGGCACAGCTGTTGTGGCCATCTAACGCTGTAGTATATATGTAAATAATTTATTCTATCTGTTATCTCGTCGACGACGATATTTATTTCTACGCTTGGAACGACCATTGCTCGTGGCGCCTCTAGCTATTTCTGCAAATAAAAATTTTTCATACGTCGAAGCTACTGAAAGATACTGTACGCTAATATAACCTGAACCAGTTTCTGCCATGACATGTCGTAAAAGCGTAAAAAAAGTTTAGCGGGCTTTTGACATTATAAAATTCGCACCTGTGTGATAAGGCAGACCAATCAGTTTTAATAAGGATCCCCGGTAAGTATTCTGATCAAGGGAAGACTCGGAAAATGCTAACTTGAGTCCTGCAATGGAACATGCGTATATAAATGTTCGATAAGAAGTCAATGCATTTAAAACGTTAATCTATATATTTTGTGAGTCGTTCGCGTTGGGTGATTACGGGACAGTTAACACAGGGTGGAGTAGCTGTATTTAATGGTGAAATTTCGATTCAAAAACTCTGCGGTGGCCTTATTGGTGTGATTAATATGCGCAATCAAAATACGCACACTTTGATTTAAACTCAGGCCAAGATGTGCTTAATAAAACTTTATGATACAGTGTAACTTGGGGTCAATAAGATGATGTGGTATATATTTATCATCGCTCTATATAATAAAACAAAATATGTACGTAGTCGCTTGAAATACTCTAGGTTTACGCAAACCTAAGCAAGGTATCAGATGTAGGGAAATTCAGTAGTACATACAATTACGCCTGCGTTTGACTACAGTTGCTTAATTTAGGTTGCTAAGAAGGATTTCTGCATAGAAACCTCGCAAGCTCCTTCAATCTCACAATATAAAGCTCACTGAAAAACGTAATTTCTCTAATATTCTAATTGAAATATGTGTACCATACATACAAATATGCCTATCCTAAGAAGCCTTCGGCCTATAACAGCCATCGCATAGATTTAACTTGAAACATTTTTAACTCGTCTGAATTGTTAATAAACTGGAGTGTATGTTCTTTGTTAACGTGGAAGCAATACATTGGACGTTGCCAGCGTAACGGTGTTTCTTCTGATTCACCTAAACAACGTGAAGTACCATCTTAGGGGCTGGCATTCTATGAAGTGACATTGATGATAGTTTTGATTGGCAAATTATTTTTGTATAGAAGCGGCAATGAAAAACAGTCGGCGCTCAATGAGAACCGCCTGCGGTTAGCACAAAAGTAACGACATCTTCGTTGAAAGCAGCTGTCGATTCTTCATGAGAGTTTTTTTCCTAAGGCTTTGTGGTCGGTGGAACACGTTCATTGTATTTGTGCTTTCTGCTGTATCTGTCGATCTTGTTCTATGGCCTAAGGGGCTTTCTCATTACGGTTATCGGTGGCGAGCAGTTAGAGTTTATTGTTTGGACAAACATGAGCAAATTGGGACTTGGGTCGAAAATCCGTTGGCGCACATTTAGAACACGCCTACGCCTGATTGCTTTAACGCACTTAGTCGCTTGGAAGTATATCAGTCGACTATCTCTATTATTTTGAGAACCGGATTCAGTTGACTTCAATCAATTCGTATAAATGAGCACTAGTCGCATATATATATATATATACATACATATATATATGTGTGTGTGTGTGTGTGTGTGTGTCCGATTATCGGTCAGTTAGTTTGCAATTGTAAAGAGCGTACTTGACGCTAACGACCGTATCGCAGAATTTTCACAAAAAAAAAAAGTACAAGCTTCCGAGATCCTAGCCCTACAACGTATTAAAGTAATTGGAGCTTAGAGGCAGAGACAAAAAATTATCACGACTATGTACAAAACCTCATTGTTTACTGAATTGCCGACATATATTGTACGGGTAGATGTCTCCAAAGTCCATCGTTTTCCGAACAAATCACACAAAGGTGTTTCAATGGAAACAGCCAGTAGAGTAGTGACCTAAGCAAAAATTTATGAATAGGTTCCCAATGAGGCATCGCTCAAAATATTTGCGTGTAACTAATGTTATCGGACGATAGGTCCACCACTTATAACTTACTCGAAAACCTCGTGTTTTCAAAAATACAAGGGTTGCTTCCGGCGAGCAACTCGTACGACCAGGATGTGTATAAACAAACCAAGTTTAAGGTAGCAAAATATATGTAGCGCAGAAGGAAACCTGTGCGAACTGAAGGGAAAATTGATTCCACGTTTGCTATAGCGTAATTTGAATTACTAAATACAAACATAATTCAGCATAACACCTAAAATAGCTTTTTTTTACTCATTGTCGATTTTGTGGCCATTTGCCATTCCCGTAAACGCAGCTACCAGCTCCTGGGAGTAGAGTGCGTTTGACAGTCAGGTCAAGTGACCTTTTCTATACTTCCATGCTTCATTAAGTAAAAAGGTCTACGTATTTCATACTCAAGTACTAGTGTTGCCAAACCTACAAATAGTAGTCCTTGTTTTCTTAAAGGAAGGACGCCAGTTTCATGCATTCATATGATCCAGGTACAATGAAACAAGATACAAGCAATATCATACTAACAACGCTTTGGGTGCACACTTTTGCTAGCCTAAAAAAAATCTATGCAGCACTGTTCGCAGCCTGAAGTCCTTTTCTAACTATAAATCATTGTAACCATTAAAAATTATTACTCAATGATTTTATGATTCATGATGTTGGGCTTATATATAATGTTTTTTTTTTTCAACTAGCCTGCGTGAAGCGTTTTCATAACGATACAAACTAACGACCTAATCTAAGTGTTTTTGTTCGATGAAAAACCTAGCGGAACGGTACCTTAAAGTTAAGCACTTCATTTTCAACCCTTCCCTTTACGCCCGTGCAACTCTAGAATAGTTTCATCTCGACATTTGAAGAAAAACGTCATTTGCCTGCCGAAACCTCAAGGCGCACCTAGTGGTAAAATCGATTTTTCCAAGCAGTATCATGTCAGATATCTCGACTGAAACGTTTCACCTCTCTGGAAAGAGGCTTTTGTACCTACATATTTGCTGTAATTACTCTGATTTTTCACAGTAGAACTAGAAATCAATAACAGTGCATGTCGATTTATTTACCTGCCGTAAAATATTTACTTGATTTTATTTATTCTGTTTTGTATATATATTTTTCATAGTTTTATTTGACTAGGCACTTCTTCGACATTATGCATCAATTTAAAAACATTACTATAATAAGATTTAAACATTTTCGAAATTCTCCAAAGTATCAGCATGTCCAATTTTTAATTTTCAATGTGATCTTATAATCAGTATATTTGACGCCGGACTGTCAGCCAAAGCGTAAGTTATAAGACAAACATTCCTGTTGAGTAATTACATACAAAATAGGTAAGTGTTTCAATATCATGGAAAGGCTAGCGGCGAAAATAGAAGTTCTAGGGTGCGCATACACGATCATACATTGCTACAAAAGTAGTAACAAACATCAAAGTATTGGAAAAGCATCAACTGTATTAAATCAGGTAAAAGGGCATGTTATACTTCTGTCTCAAAGACCGATTAACATAGATTTCAGAGCCAATTTGTGGACGTTTCTTAAAGGAAATACCCGTTGGAATGTTACTTTCCGCTTGACCTAATAATAGCCTTGCCGCTGCCTTATAAATATGTAATTAGAATTGTTAAGCTTTCGTTGGACGCTCCCAATGCTAACACAGTCTATATTTTGGACGTATTTAGCTGGCGTGAAATTTGCATAGAAATGTTTCCCAGTTAATATCAAGCTTTAATGTGATGCCCTTCGGGTATACAAAGGGAAAGGAGCAATTTCTTTACGGTCATGATCCCTGTCGAACTGTCTCGTTAGTATCTACTAAGAGTAACATTAAATAGGCTAATGTATGTACTTAAATTTAAATTTATAGCGGCCGCTTTCTTATATGTCGAATGCGAAATTGTTGCGCCGATCCATTAGCGTCAAATCGGGGCGGATCTATATTAGAACGGCAATATTTGCATACATTTTATACTCGGACAGTGTTTATAGATACATCACCTAAATAAATAGATGATTCGATCGAATTTTACGTTCAGCGATGCCACCAAACGTTGCGCCAGAGAGCTCGTCACGTCAAACACGAAACGGAACGTGTGTGAACGCCTAAGTTCTAACTTGGACCATTGCACGTTTCAGAGATTAGCAGGTAAGCGCGAATCGATACGAAAACATAGATATATTACCCGCCTGTTTCGAAGCAGCATAATAGGGATCATACAAGAGTCTAGATAATAATATTTAGGCGATAAACTGAGCATATAATTGTAATGATCGCTTTACTTTAAGGTAAATTTTTATCAGCCTCAAATAGTTGGGCTTCAAAAAAATATGTTATACTATGAAAAGTTAGTTTAATAGTTGATGAAGTTACTGCATAACTATAATTATTTGTCTATGCATTGTAAACAATTATTGAAAGTTAACACAGTAACTAAGTTCGGTGAAGATTCTACTAGAGCTACTCATGTGTCCGATCTAATAACAAGTGCCCACCTTGTAGGGACCGTGCTAGCCAATTTTTTTACCAAGACCTCGTAATTAAGACCTAATGCCATTTTAAGTATTGGCCATCGAGCGCTTGAAGAATAAAATCCTCACAGTTGACTAATACAAGCAGATACATCGTGAAATGGACGGATCGACAAAACAAAGTTATCTAATGTTGGCAGACTATAGAAGTGTAGAATCGTATTAGTAAGATGTGTGCATCCGCTCTTTTGACTATTGGTAAATAAATCAAGATGGAATCATTTCAGTTGGGCGATTAATCTGTTAAATTCGTGTGTAAAAGAAAAAAAGATTGTTGGAGAAGACCCGTGGACAGATTTACCACAACGAAGATGCGGTAACGCGAATGAATGACGCCGTGACGAGCTGTTGGAACGCTACTTGGAAAAGTGGCGGGACGTTCCTATTTAATATGATGTTACCGGTATGCTACTAACATACGTATATATGCTACATCCAGGATTGTCGTGCAACCGGCGATGTCCGGGTATCTAAAGGTAAAACTAGAGTGGCGACATAGATGAACGCAATACGGTTGGATAGATGTTGCGCGGGTCGACTGAACGGCTTTTAAATGCGAACGCAAGAGTTACGATAAGTGTCCGAATACATTCGACAAACATAGAAAACTACAAAGATTTAGATAGCTCACTAAGCGAGCTAAACGAACATGCCTGTGTCATCGTGACGTACGAATCAAGGACCATTTCGAACGGCTACATTCACTGTAAAATGGAGATACATCGTTAAAGGCAAATCTAAAGGACAGTAACTTTTACAGCTAAGCCTTTCGTTGAAGGAGGGCAGTGGTCGCTACCTTGGAACCGGTCAAGGACGGACCAATGTCAAACAAATCATACAAATAAATCGAAAGGAAACATTTCTACTCAGTAGGCTATTTGGATCTTGGTTTCTGAAGAAGGGAATTACAATGAGCGTTAACGCATTAGCAACTGTCCACAACTCGACACTGTATTAACTGGACAGGCTTCAACTTCAGTCGTCTCTTCTAAAGTCATCGCAACCGAACACTTTTGGGCCATTTTCTTTCTGGTCGTTAAAAAAAAACACTCGAACCCAGTTATAAAACGAAACATGAACGTTTCCCTCGATTTTATTAATCGTTCAAGAGTTTCTTTGTTCAAGCGTTTTTGAGCCTTAATAAAAGGTGAAGGTATGAAAATTTTCAAATCAAAAAAGATGAGCCAAACTACTTGAATTTGAAAGATTTTTCAGTTAAATTAGGGTCCCTTGTTTGCGGATCCTGTAAGATCCGAAGTACAATATGTTCTTATCGTAAGTAGATTATCTCGTATAATATCATTAAGCTATATATCTAGGACTTGTGGCTATTTGCTCATGCACAAATTCACTTACTATAAGGTATTCTAACATGCAGCTCGATGTAGTATTTCTTCTGCTTGGGTTCTTCACCGGATTTTTCTAGTTGGACACCGAACGATGACCCACGCCCAAAGTCGTCACACAAAGGCTTAATCGCATTTAGCATCACAACCCACCATAACAATTAGCTTGACATATATACATTCTGAGTTTATAAAATCAGATTCGAAATTAAATTGCCGCACGATGATTTTGCTAGTATCGCTTGCTACTGTGAAAAATGTTTGTTTTCAAAAACAACGGGCGATTGGCACTACTACCTTCATTTCATATAAGTAACAAAATAATGAATCCAACCAGTGAACGATTTCGGCGAAAATTGTTACAAGTTTGCAACCGATAGAAACGTCTACTGGCGGACTGGGATGGGTTTTAGTGATACCCAGAACGGTGACCCATCCAACTCCTGAGAGCTATTTCGGGTAACGTACATAACGCTTGCATTGTACCGAAAATGGAAATTTAATGGTTCTTAATTTGTCGTGTTACAAGAGGAAGTACTAACTGAAAGGACACTACCAGACGATAATGGAACGACAATACTTTTTCCAAATGTCAACGCTAATCTTTTAAGCGTTTCGTTGAACTGCTCGATTTTAGAGAAAGTTCGACTGGCCAGAGGTAGGCCAGGCTAAAGGCATGTTAATGTCATGTCAAGTTAAGTGTAGCTTGAATTCGTGTCATAAAATCATGTGTAAACATGACCGAGTCCTCTAGTATCTGTGTCCACACAAATATCTATCAAAACTTTGAAAAAAGTATCATGTCACTCAATCTGAACCGTCTCCTCCGCTATCTCCATCCGCTTGCGATGACTTCACACTAAAATGGAGCGGAAAGATCCTAATACCTACCAGACGAATAAACAACTTTACGATCAGTGCGTGCTGAAGCTCGGAATTGAACCTATTATGCCTAGCCAAATAAAATCCCATTCGGGACTGACGTTTGGCCGAGCCTGATTTTTGCGATAATCGCCATCATTGATGAAGTCACTACTTCTTCAGTATCAAACAACTGAATCTAGCGGAGGCATAGCTGTTCACGGCGCAACTTTTTCAGGTAACGAAGTAGCCAATAAGATCGATAGTGGGATAATTGAGCCCAATGAGTCAATCCAGTTGATGACAATCGTTCTAAATAAGAAAGCTACTAGCAAGATGAAAGGCCTCGTTGATGGGACCCACACAACGCGATGGCCACGATTATCAATAATAAAACCCGGCTTACACAAGCTAACCTGAATGAAACGACTTATGATTCAACTTATGACGACTTATGATGAATAACATTACGGGTGTCCCTCAAGCTACTAGTAATTAAACTCTCGATCAGTATTAACTATAAATCCACTGGAAGATATACATACTACTAACCAGAAGCATGAGCTAAGTCGATTGATGCTCTAAACAGATTATCCAGATTTTATGCTATTGTATATCATTTAAGATACCGCCCGATCAGCATAACATGACAACACCACAAGCAGAGGCTTCCAAAACGACTTGCTAAGGTGAAAGCCTATCTGCTCTTGGATAAGTATCCTGATCAAAATAGAACAAGGTTAGGAAAATCGGACCCTGCCACCCGAACGGACAAAGTGGCAATGATCTGTTCAAAGGCGTGACACTTACATTACTTATTCATTATCAAACAAGCGGATCTAGCGGAGGCATAGCTGTTCACGGCGCAACTATTTCAAGTTGATTATTCCAAGACCGCGTTGCAACTGCCAAGTCCGGCCTCTGCAAGATTGGTGTTTGCTAAATTACACATGGTTCGATAAGGCACATACATCCCTGCTAGGAATACACACGGGATCTGAATATCTTACTGGCGAACGTTTATTAGGCGTATTCGCTATGGGCAGAAAAGAAATCGCAGGTAATCTTCTGACGCGTCCAGATGTTTGCAGATCGTGCGGGATATTTTGGGATTATTGAACGCATATGCACATGCTTAATTCTTTTAACTTCCGAAGTAGGGCTCCATTTACTTACGTGACATGATGCAGGTGTATATAATTCTTCAGTAATATTGCGAAACTAGAGGCAGAGGCTCCTATCTTCTTTCAACCAAAGGCTTGGTTGTTCAATGTGTGTAGTGTTATAGCGTGTAACAATATGTCAGCTCCTAGGTATTGCCCTATAAGGACGAGGTGTGAAGTAAGTAAATCGCATTTGTGATATTACTAATCGGCACCATTGGTGGTCGAGTGAAAAAACTGAATGGTGCTAGCCAGAAGACTGGTAAAATCGAAAATGGACAAGGTGGTCGGCTAAGCAGGAACATTGCGATTTCTATTGAAAATTTAGAAAGTATAAGACTTGTAGCCATTAGATATTATGTTTTAACTATACGATGCCAGGGCAATAAATCAGGGTCTTTGAGGCAGCAGGTCTCTTACGCTGGTCGCATAAGCGTCTGTTCGGAACTGCTTATGGACTCCTGTAACATTCAACACACTACTGGTCCTTCGTCGCTGTAGGCAGCAGGCCGACGTGGGATGAGTTTTAGACTCGTCCATTCGAGCGGTTTCCATGGAAAGTACCACCTCACGCGAGAGTATTATGCGCGGGTTCGAGAATGTGATGAGATCCGGCACGTGTTCAACAGAGACATAAAGGAAAGAAACATAAAGAAGAGACATAAAAGACTTTGCGGCATTTCCGAAGCCACGGCAATGCGGATTGTGCAATTCTGGACGAAGGCGCGTGTTTTGACGTCCGTTCTCATTCAAGAGTACATAAAACTAAGCGTTTAAGCGTCAACGGACCTCAAGGGAAGAAACTTCGGTTTCGGCACAGAGTGCCGACCTTCAAGGAAAAACTAGTCTAAAGCGCGTAAGATCTTAGACCGTATGTTGAGACACGTATGCGCACTGTGACATTCGGCCGCGCTGGCCTCCTACTTTTGGCTTGTTCCTTTGCGTCGGCTTTACAGACCCTATCCCTAGATGTGGGTCACGTGAAAAATGGAAAATTGACGTCAATCCGCCAATTTTTTCAATCAAATCAACTGATTTTGTTAATCACTATATAGTCAGTTATATCTGATCTGATTGAACCTTCGTATAATCAGTTAGGTCTGATCTGATCGAATTTATATTCCTATACCATAATAAAGAGGTAGCAATTTGCACAATGAGCTGCCTCGCCACCATGTCGTCACCATAGAGTTAAGAGGCAATTTTTACGATGTCATTATTACAAACATTAGCGCGCTGTTAGAACAAACTTATTAACTTAACTTTGTTCGTAAAGTTAAAAAATCGCAGCAAAAATATACAGTACAACGTCGTTAGGTGCAGAAAGAAGCGTTTCGAACGAGTCCCACATTTATGTAATGCGGAACGTGCAAATGTGCAATCTTGAGATATACAGTTCACTTACATACTTAAGTACACCCGTAACATTAACAGGTGTTAGTAAGCTACATTTAACTGACGCATTCTGACATACATGTGAATTGAGTAACATAATATTCTGTCCATTGCTGGCAGCAGTCTATCAACAAGTTAGAAGCACCTTCGCCTTTTACAGAGTTCTCTCCGTTTGTGTCGTTTTTTTCCTAGTGTTAACAAATCTTGATAACAACATGACACGGTACCGTTTGTGGGACGTCTGAGAAACCAAACATTTTGTCGCAACAGCCGTTGCCCTATGAAGGAGTCACGAGTGAAAAAATAAAAGCCCACAGGGGCAAGCCAGGACAACAACTAAAGGGCGACGACAACCCTATACCAGACCGTTGTATCAGATCGTTATGAACAACTCTGATTTCTAGTAATTGTCCTTGTGATTCGGTATTGCGGAATAATGAACATATGGCGAGATCTATTTACAAAATCGGTCGTTGGACGTGGGAATATTAATCGACAGCGATCGGCTGACTATCCATAAAACCCACTTCCCAGAAACTGGAGAGCTCATCATGTAAAAACCCATTCCGCGAACTGCTGTTGCATATTCGTTTAGTTGCGTATCTGTGGTTCATTAGTGAGAGGTGAACGTATAAGTTCTCATAGATTCTACGGAGAAATTCGAGTACGCGTATTGCTGTGACGGGTAGCACTTCTGTAAGCACATAGTGAACGTGCATCATTCGGCGCAGGTATATCAGCCAAAAGATAAATTGGTGATTGCAGGAACTTTCACAATCGCTTAGGTGGTAAGTGTAGCATTTCTCAATTTTCGGAGCGAGCGACTTGCTAAGGAAAATGCTAAGCCAAGTATTGCTCGATTAGAATGCTGAAAGTATCGGTACGAAAGAAAAACAGATGTGTTTCCAGCAAATATGCAGTATCGGTCCATACGTGGCTAAGTTGAATGTTCGATGACTTTCCCGAGAGCGTTCACCTAGATTTGTCGATCGACATCTTGTACAAATAGGATAATAACCTACAACAAGCCGAACGGAAGTATTTGAATCATACTTTTGGGTACATCAGCTACGCATCTCAGCATATCCACGTAGCCCTGAGCAGGCACATTGTCGCCGGATTTGTCCAGTACGCATGTGACAAGGAAAAAATGCCAACGTGAGGAAGTCCTAGCCAAGGAAAGTAGTGAGACGTTAGGAGAAAGATGCAATGAAGAGGCCAGAACGATCACGGCTCATTGATTCAAGACGCTTACTACTTTTCTTGCTAATCGGTAGTCTGATCAGCGTAAAGCCGGGCTGGTAGGAAGTAAAGCTTAAGGGATATGCGTTATGGGTTTAGCGGGCATGACCTCGGTGGGCCAACCCTCTACATCTCCGAGATTGAATGTGTCGTACTAGCCCGATAGTTTGCAGTAATGCATTAGAAATCCTTCTCCAAAGAACAGATTTCTGCGTCTCTAGAGACGTCTAGCGGGAGAGCTAAAATAAGCGAACGAAATTGTTCAGAGCACCGTTTAACCATATACTACCGGTAAGGGCTTTAAGTATTGCATTTTTAAGCGAAACGCCGCGTTTTTCAATCACAGAGGGTGAACACGTCAACACTGTCATGTTTAGAAGCATTTGTAGATCGAATGGTTGTAAGGTAAATTTCCAAGAAGTACCTCTTAGTTACGGGTTTTAATAGAAGCAGATTCTGCTATACCGTAATCTGTTTAGTGTACCTGTTTAGTTAATGTTTTTAATCTATTTCGTACTTAAAGGTTTGCGAATATCTTGGGACACACAAGTGTTCTGGTCAATCAACTTTTGAGATATGTGTGTGATTTGTTATCATCTTTAGAAAAATAAGTATTTAAGTTCTCGATACCCTCTGATTTGGGTTGATCTATGCTATGCAGATGTGACTGTTTTACTCATGCTTCGTTCATGTACAAACAACTCGTCGGGTCCAAATAGAGAAAGGTGACATGCTACTTGTTATTATTGGCTTAATAATATCACAAGCTCAAGGAAAATAGAGTTATGAAAACACTTTGCGTCCTGTGAATTACGCGAGTCTAGTTGAGTTTACAAAGTAGTTTGCTAGATGTCCTAAAGATGAAACCAGGGGGCAGCAGGCGATGTTCTGTCTATCACGATTCTCCTCGCGTCCGGAGCACCTACACTTAGTTTTCGAATCGTTAAAACAAAATAGGCCACGACATATATATTAATCGACTCGGGCCTCCTCATTCGTTGTTCCATAATCGTCGTCCGATCCTGATTCAGGATTACAGAACACCAGGCACTAGTTCTATTTAAGTTCTGGTTTGATTTTTAAAATTATTGCCTTTATTAAAACATGTAGCAAGCGGTGTACTTCGTTCAGCTTTCGTTTTAAGCTTACTTTATTTGGTGTTCGTTCTTTTAGTTGCTTTGAGACGTTCGGCAACGAAGGCAGTGAAGCAACAAAGCATTAACAAGTGATTGATTGGTTGATTACTTCGGCTTCCGGGCTTACGGTGTTGTTCCAGGCCTCACCGCAGTCGGATTAAGCAGTGAACATTTTGCCGCCACTTGGCAATCTCGTAGTAACCGATGTACGTTTGTTTATTATGTCATTAGCTGAGGGTGACGGTGGTTTAAAGAGAGCTCCTAGAAACAGCAATAGAATCGACAACGGCGACTGAGGCGAGACCGGCGACAACAGCGGCAGGGGCAGCCCAGTTTGGTTACAATCTGTGTTTTGATCCGCATCCACTCGCATAAGAACTCAATCAGTTGGAAGCAATGGCGTAACCTAAACAGAGGCAGAGAGAGCTAGTAGGAGGCGCTGGAGGAAGTTTCACGTTGCCTGTTACATTTCGCCGACTGTAAACCGTTAGCTCGATAGGGCGAGTGACGCGATCCAAAGTACCAAACCTGTTCCAAGAAAACTTTCGATTCATTGTTAATATCAACAACTAAGTTCGGGGCTGCTGCTAAAAGAAACGCCACGACATTAGAAGTTAATTTGCGTTAACACACGCCTCCCCGTCTTGAAGCGGCGTACCGGTATGTGTTTTTACGTTTTACGGCTTCGCCTTTATAAATTCGTATGCATACGTTTGTGCTGCGCACTCTTAATAGGCATCATTATAATACTTAATGGTGTTAAAATTTGTTCGATGGTTTTACTTTAAAGTCTTTCGAGTGCGTGAATCTTATATATATATAGGTAGTAGTAGCAGGAAATGCTGTGTTAAAGTGCACTGGGCCACGGTTGCGTCACTAGGCAGGGTATGAACCCTTTTGTACCTGGTGGGTAGCTATGGCAGTCTAGATAACTGCACGCCAATATTTGCGTTTCTATAAATGTAAAGCGCTACCATACGGTAATCGATGGCGGTTATCAATCGACGTCGTACTATAGAGTATAGACCCCATGATTTTAATCTTGTATTTTTGGAGATATCAATGATTTTTAGGTTTGTTAAATTTGCTTCTTATGGCGTACGGCACCATTTTAAATTATGTGATCACGTATTCTGATCATACTGTTGCATTGGTAATTGTTAGTGCAGAGACTGTATTACATATTCTACTGCTGGCCTAGTGCTGGTTACGGATATAACCCCATTGTGTTTTCACGTGCATTTGCATAAAAGCTTACGGATCCGTTGAAAGCCACATTGCGAAACATTCAAAATGACTCGTAGAAGGAAACTAGACGCGACAGCTCCCAAGTGGAGTATCTAAGCTCCTGCTCATAATTGAGACCGTTATGATAATATTTGTGTATTTATTAAAATCTCTGTCCGAAATTATTACTGCTTATTAATAGATTTGTTTATTTTTTAGGAACTAACTGATTGCCTGTTGACCGGCATCTAGTCAGATGCGGTAAAACTATATATTTATATTTTGTATCAGGATTGCAACTAGCGATACCGAACTTCTCCGTAACAATTGTATAAGTGACACATTAGAATATCGTATTTTTTAGATGGTAATCTATTTATTGTTACTATTTTGAGACCGCAGAGATGGCTTTCGGAAGGTCACCATTGCTGTTGCTGTCGGCCGTTGCTGTGGTCTTTGGCGTTCGAGAATTCAAGATCGATTTTGAAAATGACCGTTTTGTCAAGGACGGCAAGCCGTTCCAGATCATTTCTGGGAGCATTCATTACTATAATGTGCCCTATCAATACTGGGAAGATCGCTTGCGGTCAATGAGAGATTGCGGAATTAACACTTTACAGACCTATCTCGAATGGCGAACTCTTGAACCGCACGAAGGCGTATTTGACCTCACCGGACAAAACGATATTGTCCAATATATAAAAACTGCTCAGAACCAAGATCTTCTTGTCAATCTCAGACTAGGACCGTATATCGACTCCGAGCGCGAGATGGGCGGGCTTCCTTGGTGGCTCATGCAAGTCAATCCTGCGATGAAGCTAAGAACCAACGACACAGACTTCGTGAGCTACGTTGCTCGCTACTGGAGGAAGGTGTTCGGGCTCATCAAGCCTTTACTTTACACCAACGGAGGACCGATTATCCTCGTACAAATCGAAAATGAATACGGTAGCTATTCAGCATGCGATTTCGTATATACGTCCTATCTTCGCGAGCTAGCGATCGAGAATCTTGGTGAGGATGTTGTCTACTACACCACCGATGGAAATGGTGACGGTTTTTTGAAGTGCGGCAAAAATGCTGGAGTTTACATAACGATCGATTTCGGCTCAAGGGAAAGTGTCGACAGCGCGTTCGCTGCGCAACGTCGCCATCAACGGCACGGTCCACTGGTCAACTCCGAGTACTACACAGGATGGTTCAATGTATGGGGAATTCAACATCATAAGGTTCCCACGGATGCCGTCTGTCATGCCCTCGATGAGATGTTAAGTAGGAACGCGTCTGTAAACCTCTATATGTTTCATGGCGGCACCCATTTCGGCTTCGATAATGGCGCCCAACTAAGCGGAGATACATTTCAACTTTGTATCACCTCGTACGATTATGATGCACCGCTGGACGAGGCTGGGGACCCTACTGATAAATATTTCGCTATCAAGGAAATCATCAGGAAGTACGCTCCCGTGCCAGCCAACAATCCTTCACCAAAGCCGAAGCTATCGCTAGGAAATGTGCCACTAAACAAAACCGCTGGTTTCATGGGACTTTTGGGTGCTCTCAGGATGCTTAATTCGTTAATGCCAAGCAAAAACCCCATGAGTTTCGAGGAGCTCAACCATCCGTATGGGCTTGTTGCGTACGAAACGACCATTCCATTTCAGCCCGCGAATCCTGCTGTTCTCAAGGTACAAGCTATCCGAGATCGTGGCTACGTTTTTGTGGACCATCAATATCAAGGCATGCTTTCTAGAGAAGTTCTTATCAATCAAGTTGCTATACGAGCAAGAAAAGGCTCGACCTTGACGATCTTAGTGGAGAACCAGGGTCGTGTTTGCTACGGCGATGGCATAAAAGACATAAAGGGTATCATAGGCGAAGTAAATCTTGGAAGTAAGACATTGACGCGATGGTTTCACTACCTTATTCCCGATAAGGCGGAAGGGGACGAGGGTTACGATATGTTAACGCCATTTATAAATGACTTCCGTCGCCAGCATGCCGATTACTCAGATCTACGTGACACGGAGGGCTTTGGTGTATACCAAGGAACGCTGACGCTAAATGAGAACGACACCCCGATTCTGTTGGATACATTCGTCCGCCTTGACGGTTGGGTTAAGGGCTTCATCGTTGTCAACGGTATCAACCTTGGCAGATATTGGCCAGCGCAGGGTCCTCAAGTGACCCTCTATGTTCCTGGCGTATATCTCAAATATGGTGCTAATAGGATCACTATTGTTGAGCTTGAGGGGGCTCCTGCTAGTCAGAGCATTACGTTCGTAGATACCCCTGTCATTGATGGATCGGTACCAACGATGTAGTAGAAAGACACACGTCTTCACAACTGATCATCATGCTTGAAACGGTGCATGCAAAAACTGCGCTACTCTGTATTAATGCATTTCCCCAAATGCCTAGGCGTCTAAATGGGGGGCTGAAATAACAACCGTTTAATGTCTGGCATGAAATTTAAGCTATTTATTAGGTAATTTTTAAAAAAAATGCTATGTCTGGAAGGTAAATTGGAAGGCCAATGGCGTGTATATATGCGTCCGACTCGAGAGTTGAGGAATAGCTTTGTATTTGTATGCTGTTTGTGTTCGTTCAATGGTACAATTGTTCTTTTTTTTATGCAAGACGTTGCTTAGTTACAGCAGTGATAACTAACATTCAATGACGTCACTGCTGAAACAAAGCACGAGTGATTTAAATCACTGCAAGTAAATTTCCCACATACTACGGTATGTTGTTGTATTCAGCATAGATTGTGTGCCGGTAACACGCCATCCACGTTTGGCTTAATCAGGGGAATTTCTTCAGTCCATTTTGCCGTAAACTTCAATTTTGATGAACGAAAAAAAGACGTTATCAGCGGATCACTTCACAATAACCTTAGATTTTCCTAACATACATATGGAAGCAGAGTATTTCCTCAAAGAACTATTACCACAACAAGAATCAAATGTTTAGAAGAACCTAATTTGTCTACTGCACCAACTGCAGATCGAATTAGTGTAATTACTGAGACAGGTGTAGCAAATCAATTACACTGATCAATAGGAACGGGCCGCTTCGAGTTAGCAATGGAAACAAAGTCATAAACATCGGACCTAATATTTTTTTCTTAGTTATTTTATTTCAATTTAAGATAAAACATGCAGAGGCATAGTAAGGGTAACATGATGTAGACCTTTGTGCGATCAAGATACTGGGCCGGAGCTTCAGTTCCTATCAAAATTTGTCCTTCGATTGATTGAGCTGAAGCACCGCCGTTAGTAACACAATAACAATCAACGTAACCTTCAATTTCCCTCAGTTTTGGAAGAACCACTTGGTAGATTCGCTCGGATATGATTAATTGATCATACTGAACATGTTTCTCTGTATCAGTAGATTTTCAAGGAGCCACGTTAAACATTTAAGCTGGTTTTGATTTCGCGTGATTTTAATTTTGTCGACCATAACCACACAGCATGCGAACGGCAGACCGACCTATGGGCCAAGCACATCAGTAAGGCCTTGAAGGTAGTTTTTATGGCTTTACCCCTAGAGGAATGCTGCTCGCACTGTAACTCGCAAGTAAATTATCCCGTTTCTGCCGCTTACCTAGCGAGCCGAAACGTTTTGCAAGCAAAGTTACAACGTGGCTGACCGCTGAGTACGTTGAAGGTATCCTCGGACTGTGAATAAAGTTCGAAAAGATGCGAAGCGTCTTATAAATGACCTTTTGACCTACAGTCCTCTATTTTTAGTGGAAAAGTCTCGACTCTCATCTGTGTTAAACTCTTGTCCTCATTTAAGCTTCGCATACAGCGGCTCCACCTCGATCAAGGACCCGAAAGATGCACAAAGTCAGGCAGGAATCAATTCCGCATGATAAATTCTACATAAAAAAAAGAAAGGAAAATTTTATTTTTCGTAGAATAAAGCTAGCTTTATAATGTAGTCATATTTTGACTGTCATAGCTGGAGATATTTAAACATGCATCGTTTCTGGTCCCGCCGTTAGCGGCTATCAGATGTCTATACTACTATTTCGTGCCTGCAGTATTTCGAACTCAAGCTGCATCCTGATCTTTGAGTCTGTTGTATGTATTAGGTCGTCTCCGTCACGTATATTAATATGCACAGTATCGCTACCATGAATTACCAGTAATTAGAAAAAATTACTTTGTCTCTCTTCGAGAGGTGGGGTATGCGTCGACATTCGTACACCTTGTTCGGTAGGAAATCATTTACTCTCCCAACTAAACGAGCAATAGTGATGTTGCGTTGTCCTTAGCAAACCATATCTATATCAAGACTCCAAGATGAAAAGTAAACGTAAAGAGGCGAAACCTCCATGCGCGTATTTAGGCTGCAACATGATGTCTGTAAAAAATAAACTATCGACAGTGCTTAGTTTGCTTGCGGTGCCTTAGCAACAAATTCTCCTAATTCAGTGGAATACAGATCGTTCTTATTAGCAAGGAACAACAACGCGACCTTACGAGCACGTGCATGAAGAATCAGAGAAAAAAAAAGCTGATAGGAAAAATATCCTAAAAACGACGATTTAAATCATCGGTTTATTCCTTTTCGTATATGCCGAAATGTTTGTGAAAATCAATATTGCTGACAAAGTTTTTAGGCGACGTATTATGTACGGTCAGGCGTTCCATCATGAAATCTTCAGAGTGTCTCACTGTTTCACGCCGAGCATCTGTGCTTGGGCTACATGGAAAGCTCTTAGTCAGTCATTTTACAGTGTACCGCTGGACTGTCTAGACCCATTTTACAATCTTAGCGAGTACAGAGAACGTCATGAGTTGTTATTTTTCGACGAAAATTCCGTTGCACCTTTTGAAGCATCATATAAAAATTTCATTTTCATTATTTCTTTCTCGCTTCGTACTCGCGATAGCAGCTCGTCTACGAAGCATTTGTTGGCAATTTACGTCTTGTCATTGCACTTATTCTTGACAACAATCTAATGATACGTGCTTGGATCCAAATCCATATTTTAATAACACTTGTTAATTTCCTTTCGTGGCAAAGCTAGCCTGTGCCTAAAATAACAAAAAATTAAAAATTAATAAATCCATCCACAACGGAAGAACCTATCGTTGTACGTACGAATAACAACAATATAAATACTTGCGCCAGCCCAAGAAGTCGTCTTGACGGTATTTGTTTTTGCTGTTTTATAAATTAATACACATAATTTAAAGAATGGACAACGACCGAATCGAGGTACGATATAGAGGGAATAAAAACGTCGCATCGAAGCTCCATGCTGAAAGTTCCGTGCTCCGCTTCATTTCATGTAACAGTAACCATACAGATGAAACGACACTGCTAGTTAGCTTAATGAAGCCCCGTGGGCGAAATGTCTACGAACGAATCATTCTCTTAATTAAAATAGTGTACCAGTATTAGTATCTAAATGATGTCTGATTTACGTGACAGTTGAAGACGGCTGTGGATCAAACTGGAGCTGTAATATCACCGTTCTTTGTCACGGTTTGTTCTGATCCGCATTAGCGTTCATCTCATTTTTGGGGGTCGTTCTTTCCGCTTTCTCTAAGTGCCCAAGACGCTACGTAACATCGTTTATATTCGTCGAATTCGTATGTCCTTGGATGTCCGTGTTTACTGTATTTTGTATTTCAACTTCAATTTGTTCGAGAAGGAGCTGGTCTCTCGAAAATCTACTTAATTAAATAGAATTATTGATTCATTCGCCATTACATTACCAACGACATTAACAAAGTACCAAAACCGTTACATTTACTAGTTACACAACAAAACATATTCTAGATAATACTGCATAAAAGCTTTCAAATCAGAGGTGTTGTGCAATATATTTACGTGTTAATGTTTGCGTTTGACCTTCGTATGACGATAAAAAAAAAGTCGGCGCATGGTGCTACATAAGAAGGGCGACGATACGTGCCCAAATGATTCTGTATTTCAGCAAAGCTGAAGCGTATAGCCTGGCGATGTTTCATACAAGGAAAAAGAGACCCAAATCTTTAATAGCGAAAATTACGTAACGCGCCAGTTAGCGGCGTATGTTAATAGGTAAGTAATATCTGAATCTGCTAAGCGCATGGGCTGGTGACAAGTTATGAATGCTAGTCAGCGAAGTTGCATGTATCAACTATAGAACATTTAATAGTAATAATAACACTAGATAGTTTGCCTGAACGCCGAAAAATCAGTTGTGCTGCGTACCAACAGCAAACGGGCTCTTCGAACGAGAAAAACCCTGCTTGGCTAAAGACGAACTGATCACAACAGGAGTGACCTTCATTAAGCGCTCCAATCAGACTCGTTCTAGGTACTTCAAATGGAGAGTTGGCCCAGCCATCCACGCCAGTCCGCCTAGGTATGTGTCTAGGCATAAGAACAGGCCGCACAAAAAATGCTTTCTATGTAAAACTAAGTGACTAAGTATTCCTAGTGTTTTTGTTAGTAGAACCCATTTAATCGGCCGTGTATGCCACACTACCCTCAATCGCCCTAACATCCCCGAATGGATCATTATTGAATAACATGAGATCGTGAATATTCAAGACATGAACACATTGGAACATGCTTTGAACCAAAATGAACGGGGCGGCTGCCCATCATGTGGCCTTTATCATAAAGCACTCGAAGATATGGCGAGGCCCGTGGTCGCTTATGAGTTCGGGCCAAGACGCGCTGGTTCATCAAATCATCAGGACATTCATTACATGCCCTCTGAAGCCGGCTGAAAAGTCAGCGGCACTGATGGCTTGGTCGTGCTGCGCCGTTCGTGGTTCTTCGTCTGACAAGTCGATTGGATCTTCCTTTTCGAGCTTCTGGAATAGGACACGTATAAACTGCCCCCACCGTCCACCGGCCGTCTGCTAGGCCCAGCTAATTATGGCTCGTCTTGCGGAGCTGTTGTTAGCGTTACTGTCGTTTTCGTTGTCGGTATTGATAATGAAGTAAAGACGAAGAACTAAGAGTAGTTAAGGCAGCCATTCATTCATTCACTTCTAAAAAATTATCAAGTCTAGACGCCCATTACTAATAACAAAAAAAAGTTGCGCTATGGCAGTGTCATCGCTTCTTGCCAAAAAAAAATTTAACTTAGAACGTGAGATTCTGTTGATGATTCATTACCAGCGCTATTATGCAGTTGCCAACTTAAGATAGAAATTGATTAGTTAATGCGGAACGTTCAGGATCCAGGAATCCAGAGGGAATACTAAAGATTAAGCTGCAATTGCTTCCATATCCGCACGCTACACGATGTTAGAACAGAGCTAGACGATGGGTACTCGTTTGAATCTCAGTTGTACTGTTTTAATTTGAAATAACTTAATAATCCAATAATTTTTGTGCTATAAAGTAAAAAAGAAACTACGGGCCGAGTTTCTCTGTGGAAGCGCATGACCTCTAAATAAAAGTAGAGGGCAAATATTAAATTATAAAGTTACATGTTTATAAGGGTCTCTTTAGAAGAAAAAGGCTTTTCACATTCCGTACCTAATATTTACAAATAGATAATGGCATTTTTTCAAAATATTTATAGAAGATTAACACATTTCAGTTAGATTAGCGTCTCATCGATATTGCAATGAAACCGACCAGGACAACTGGCCTTACTTTGCTATGCCATGCATATTCTGTCGTTTAGTAATTTTACAATTGGACATAACCGGAGAAATAGGCAAATCGTGTTAGGCTTAGCTCGTACAAAAACATTAAAAAGTTTCAACTCTGTGTAAGACCTCATTCCCACAAGCAGATATAATTTACGAAGTCAGAAACACATAGTTTTGCTTTCTTTTACGGTATTCTCTTAGTGCTATTATTGCTATACACGTAACAAGCTTGATATCGTTATCTATAATACCTCTACCCAGTAAATCTATTGATGCTTATGTACGTATCTTAGAGAATAGGGCACTTTAATTTGGATAAGTGTTAGCAGGCTGTTCACCGTACCGGGTATAGGTTCATTCGCTGCGTTTGGAAAAAGTCAGTTTTTTTCTACAGCGAAATTCAGCGAAAACCAGCTATTGTTCAATGTGTTTCTGTAGTACAAACCTCTATTGAGATTAAGAATTTTCGTTTTTGCTTGAAATCGACGGTCAACATTATTGTCAGTTCTTATGCGGCTTCAAAAAAGGTTGAGGAAGATTTCTGGGAAAAACCGGAACGTTTTCTATAGGGTTATAGGGCTATAAATTAAGGGCTTAGGGTTTCATCAAAACTGATCTTTTACATAGGAATTAACATACATCTAAGCAGCAAAGTATCAGTTGCCATATTGAATGGTCCAGAGAGGCTTCAACGATTAGCCTTCTTCGGACTCTCTGCATTTCTTTGCACCTTTCGTATTTATTAACCGTTCTAAGCCTTGCATCTTTGGCCTGCTATCGACCGAAAATTTTATTCCGCTGGATTTTTTTTTGTATGTAGTCTATTTGAGTGAATACTTTAATGAGTTTACACCTACCGATGTCTCTCTTATCATAATTGCTTTGATGGAAAGTTATTGATTTGTCCCTGCAGCGAGTAGTGGTACCAAAAGCTGCAAAATTATTATTTGTCATTATCTAATGCCTATTGAAATTTAGTAGTATGTCGCTCAGCGGGTTAGGTTGGAGGATCGGGTCGAACCATCGAACGGGAGCAGGATAACGCTTTTACGCCACGAACGATAACTGACAAACTCGCAGCCTGTGCACATTGCAATGGCTATAATTTTTGCTACTCTTCTATTCGTTGAATCCGCTCCTATTCGCACAAACCTCGTGTCTGGTCGAAGAGCAAGAGGTAGAGAGACGCGGGTAGAGTTGGATGTGTGCGCAACAGATTAACGAGCTAACGTTTTGGTCGAGGCCGATAGGGGCACGAAGCAGCCTTTGTGTTAGCTGGTTTTCAGCTCGCTTATCCTGATGCCTGCCGCCTGCAGGTCGAATTGTTTACCCATTCACATCTCCGAACTTGCTGGTACCCTTCATCCATTTCGTCCTCATGCCCTGCACACCGCTGCTAAGAAAATACGTTTGCTAGCACAGTAGACCGTGTGTTGAATGAGTTCGCGTGAGTGCACGCGTTTGTCCGGTGTAACGACTTATGCCTTTACTCCTTTAGCGACGGGCGAGAGGTTTCTGTTTTCAAATGGCATAGTCAGCTGTTAGTCATATATGCTTATTCACCTCTAAGGTGCCAAACGTTGACTAGAACATAGTCGAAGACTTCAACACAGGCCGAGGAAGGTGGGCCCAAGCCGACCAACCCAGCAACCGCACGAGTGGGCAAGCCCCCTCGACGTTGTGTTACAAAATTCTGCCCGAGGGTAAATCCACATTAGAGTAATGGTGAGCGGGAACCGTAGAGGGTAGGAGGATCTTCGCCACGAAATTGGACAAAATTGATTAGCTCAACGAGGAGCATCGCAACAAGGGCAACAACAACAACAACAATGACGAAAGAGGATCATGGTAGTTCAAGACGGACCAATGTAAAAACAGCGCAAATCGATTTCTGGCGACGCTTCGGTAAAATTTTGGATCAGCCTTGTATACTACTTCGCTACACACTGAAAACACCGTCGTAGTTCCATGGAACAAACTTTTGGTCCTTGGCCGACCGGCTAAACTGGAATGCATTGCAGATTCCAGCTCTGGGATCCCTTAAATATTACGATAGAAGCCATGAGGTGTAATTTCCAGGCCAACCAGTTGTCTGGAATGAGAACATTTTAACGTCTGATTAACTATATTAATAAAGCCTGTATCTGTTAACATCTGTCGAGAATATCTAGCGGTCTTATGCGTGATGCGTAGATTTTGTGCAAATCTGGATTTATCGAATGGAAATGATATGTCTCTTTGACAACACTAACATTTTCCAAGTAGAATCATTATTACTATACCATCATTTGTTGTCTAGTCACTTTATTATTTAATAATATTCTTCCGTTCTGCTTCCACTAATGCTGTCCTACTGTCGAGTTAGTTAATTTTCTTCTTTCTAACTTCTATGAGTCCGGAATGAAATAAACATCTCTAACGTTTATCCTTTCCGACACTATGTTCGTGGTGTGATTTTTATTTTTCTTATATAACTTACTAAAACTTTGATCATTCTATTGTTTTGGAAAATCCGCTAAATGTCTTTCTAAGAGAAAACATTTCTCGCTATTGCGATATACCGTCCTCACAACCTTAAGAAATTCGGAAAGGATCAAAAAGCAGATATTTTTGCTTTTCTGTAATAGGACACAACTGGCACAAGTAATTATTGTTGTTATATTTTCTCATAATTTGAATTTCTCATAACTCAAAGCTCACAAAAGGCTAGCTGCATAAACTGTGATTTTCTTCAGTAATGAACAATAAAGTCCTCTATTAGTTAAGGAAAAAACAAATAGTTATTGTGATCAAGTTTGTAATTGAACGCGACACCTGCAGGACCTGTAAGTAAACAAATGGCACATCTTTTTAAAAAGGTGTTTTTGTTGTTTTTAAAACGGTTCGTTATTTGGATTTAGGTAGTCATCATTAGTATTTAATAAAGCGATCGTTTCAGGCTTGCTATCTTATATCCCTATGTATTTTAAATCAAATATTTACTACAAGCTTACACTGAGAGGCTAGCGTTTTTCAAAGCGATTCAGTTAGGAAAAGGTTAAATTAAATTGCTATGGTAGATCTCCCCAAGGATACGAGCAGACCTGTCTTGTTTCTACCAAATAGTACTATGCACCTATTATATTCGTTTTCCATCTGACGAAAATAAGTGATAAAGTGATGCCAACGTTTACCGCCTCATTTGAAGCTACCGATGATATTAGTCATCCAGAATATCATTTGCATTATTACGATTCAGTTATATCGCAATTTACGCCATCAGCAACGTAATGAAAAAGAAGTGGAACTTTACTAACGAGCTGACACTTACACGAAAACTTAAGCAGAGCTAATGTCTGCCCTGCTTACATTCAAGACGGCTTATGCCATGGGTTACAAAATTGTTAAGTTCGACTATGCTTTACATTGAATTTGAAGGCTCCGCAGTGAAGTACGCCCACGTCCGTATAGCTCATGCGTAAAAGCGTGCTCTCGCAGATGTATGTGTAGCGGCCACGTAACAAGCTAAATGCTGGTAAAGTATGTCACGGCCACATATCACCAAGATGAACTCGGCCAAGATTACAAACGCAGGACATGTACGACATGGGCCTCCTACGCCGAACGAAGAAGAGGAACACGATTACGTACATATACGCAGGTAGATAAACACACCATAAAGCTACATTCGTGCCTATGTCCCTGCAAAGGAATAATAATAACACTGTCACACCAAATAATATTTTTGTCAGTTTGTTTTTTGCCCATCTAGTTAAATAAAATTTATATACTATCGTTGTGAATCTATATATTATCGTCGCTTCAAGAATTAACAAGTAGAGAATCGTTGGCATGGACAATTTATGATGGGCTGAGAGAACGCAATGCTTCAGATACAGATCGGATTAAAGGAATGCTCGTTCAATCGATAGACTTTGAAATTATAGCAACTTTAAGGATAACATTCTGTCTTAGTCTAGTTTGCTTGGCGTGTCAATTCAAACGTCCACACCTAATACTTCAAGTGGTTCTAATATCTGAGATAAACGTCTGATATTTTTTTTTATTTATCAGATGCATGCGTGTATATTTTTTCCTAAATGTGTGTTTAGTGTTAGCGCATAAACTCGTTGACAAGCTGCTAGTGAAATGAATTTTACTGTTCCGCCTTGCCTGCCAGTCCAAGAACCACTAAACGTACAGGGGGTCATGTCCGCCCCTGACCTCAGGGGTTCCTGCAACCATCAAGCGGGCACATCTAGTGAGGTGGACATAACAGCATGCTATTAGACACTGTGAAGAGAGAAGGCAACTAGGAGTATTAAATAGATTAGCATGCTTTTCTATCTTTTCAGGGTCTGTTCGGTCAATCCTTGGTCTATATAGTATAAAACAAAATAGCACTCATTGGCTTCTTTAAGGACTAAGTTGTTCGGTGAATGGGTGAGCTCGAACTCTGTGAGTTGTAGCTACAGAGACCGGGCCCCCATTTGTATTCTCATCGCCTAATTCCTATGCCGCCACTGGTATGGTCTTCGTAGTTAGTACCGCCGGTTCGTCAACGCGATGGCTTCGAAGGCTAAGCGTCTGACTGAAGACGCTGCTTTCAGTTCCGCCAAAGACACAACGTTTGCAAAAAGAAGTTATTTATTATTACGGTTCCTTTAACATAGAGTGTCCACAAGGGGACCGTGCTGCTTAAAAGCAAGGATCTAGGTAAGGAGGATAACTTTCATTGCAACTCCAAGCAGCTGTTTCAGTCATATGAGCAGCGAATGCTGAGAATCAGGTTTGATAACAGACAATCTAATTTAACTAGAACTCGTTTGGATTTTACGGTTAGGTCGATTCGGCACTCTAAACGCTTTCCGGCGCTATGTTACAGAACTTAATGAATGCCGGTATAGGAACAGAAAGCGGCCTAAGCTACACAATAGAACGTTAAAGTTTCACAAAGAACTTGAATATTTTACGATTTCACGAGCAGATGAATCGTGAATCAGAAATGCAAAATTTGCGTAAATAGTCAGCACGGCTTTCTCTCAAGGCAAAACGATAGCACCAGTCATGAAAACGATATAAAAAAAAGTAATACTTTGTAATAACGAAAACCTTTTGAGTGTTTTCTTACAATCCTAACTTTATAATGCTATACAGAAATTGTACAATATCAGCAATCCAATAAAATATTCAAATGCTAAAACAAGACCATCACGAACATAAAGAAAAAAAGGAGAAAAACAGAATAATTATAGCATTCTCATTGCTCATTCTAGTAGACTGGAGGGCATTTTCTACACTTTTTTATGGTATTTTTATAGTATAGGTCACCGAACAGATAATAATTACGTCTAGGATAATACAAAATAGTTGTCACCTTATGACCGACTTCAATATCTCTAGTCGTAATTTTGGTCCTCTATTGGTGACAACGAATTCAGATTAATGCAACCTGCGACGTATCATTTGCAGGTCTCGTTTGAAAGTGAATTTGGGATGTGGGGCACGGTACTCCGGCAGTCAAAACTCCCGCGCCATGCCCAATAAAGTCCCATTTCAGCTTTCAAAGCGAGCAAGATTTTGTCCGAAAGTACTATTAACCATTCACATGTTACCTTGTATCCATATTCCAGCAATTAACGTTCGTGACTTGGAGAAAACGTACGACGACGTAAACTTGGCGACGAACCTCAAGTGCAATTTCATAGGGCAAAGATGTATTTCTCGCTATTTTAATAGTAATGACCAAATGCAAGCTGCAACAATAGAATTGGTAGTGATATCGATCGATTTATTTACGCTTTTATCGAACAAATCGAGCGCAGAATGACTCATCTCCATATCGAACAGAGAAAAATCACAAGGAACAACTCGCGAAAGTTCCATCACCTATTTTATCACAAATTTATCGAATACTAAGTGTTTGTTGGCCTTGGAACATCCAAGCTGGGCCTGTCGCGTGCCAGAATTAGCGATGCACTTGTCCAGGGGGTCACAATGAAAAATAACATTTGATTTGTTTCTGACAATACTCGGTTAAATAAAGTACGACCTGCTGATTGCCCCTTGAAAAGGGGCGTACTCTACCCTTGACGTTCACTTATTCAATTAATGCTTTCGAAATTCAGCTTGGAACATGTGGCCAAGCGTTTACCTCATACGCATGGCAAAAACAAGGTAGACATGTATTTTTTCGGATGGAAAAAATGTGGGCACAGGTTTAATTCTACTAATGCAGCAGGATCATTCTGTCATTCCTTTGCTCTGGTTGACATTAGCAAAAACATACAGCTGGCTGGTGATATGCGCTTTTGGCCTTTTAGATCAACAGGAGAACGGGGCTTGAAGAGACCGCACACAAGTCACCCCGGAACTTTTCGCATCCACTTACAGAGCACAACGACGCGCTGCGTTTTTCAAAAGCAGCGAGGCGGTCGGTTCTTTATTACTGGAGTGGCAGGCTGAACGAATGTTAACTGGAAACAGCCTCGGATGTAACGTTGGAAGCTTTATCAGAAACTCAACTAGAAAAGAAGGCGAACCACCTTCCAGTACCCGGCCAAAGCGCCGCTTTGTAACTAAAAGCAATCTAGCTTCTAGCTATATATATAATATAGCTAGAAGCTAGATTGCTATTTGCTAACAATTCCTTTAGTTACTTATATAAGACTAAATAGCGAAATGTATAAACTGCCAGACGCTAGAGAAGCCTTTACTTGATCGCTGGCTTTATTCAGAATGCTTGATGATCATTAGCTAGACGAAACGTCAAGTTTCTGTTTGGGTACGATGTTGAGAACTCAGTTTTGCATCAGCTGCCGTTAGCGTTTTCACACAAATGTCGGCAGAACAACGTATTTTCGTATGCTAAAATGATAGCGCAGACAATTTCAAAATCCCTGTGCATAACAAACAAACTCGAACATCATATGTCTACCTCGTATCGTCTCGCATGGTCGACAAGCTAAAGTAATGACTTTCTAGTAAATGTTACGGGTATCCAATTGGTAGATTTTTAAAGCTTGAATCTGTCGTTTGACGGGGAAGCGTAGCAAGTGCCCATCTAAGGGTGCTTACTGATATAGTCCAGCCTGACTGACAAACTCTATGTCGGCAAATCGCACGGTATTGTTATAGCCGACTTCATTGAACACACATAAAAACAAAACCCAATGACAGCTGTACTGAATTGAAAAGCTAATTTTTTTTCTAAGGATAATTTAATATTAGTGTCTAATAGTCTATAGCGCGTATGGATGATTTGTTTGTAAAATGCCTTCCGCAATCTACAGACCTCTAGCCTCAACTGTTCAGGCATCGACAGTTCTAATAGCACAGCAACGGCGCATAAATATGGTGCACAATGCTTCTACACAAAAACATGTACACCGGGTAAAAAGACGATGGCCGAAAGCTTACGAAAGTCGTCGAGTGACGGTCGAGATTACTCTGAGAAGCAGATCCTTCGGAGCTGTATAGATGAATCAAATGAAATACCAAAAACTGCAGTAGACGCTTATATCCTCGATTTCGTCTCCCTGGAGCAATTATTAGCCGAACATATCTAATAGACCATAAGTCACACTCAAAAATTTCTACGTTCACACAGTTATTTTTTGCTTCAACCGACTTCCAGGTGTTAATCCAACAAAAACGAGGTGTATGTAAATGAAGTTGCAGTGCATAGTACTAGCAAGCCCGTTTAAACTTGAGTCTATAATTAGTAATTATTAACCAATAAGATCACGATTTACTTGGACACACATTACAATATACATAATGTTCAATATAGCACAGAGCTTTTAGTTTCAGAAAGTGTGCACGATGCACACATTCAATTATAGTGCTATTTCAAAGGTGTACTAAATACGTTGAACCCACTGACAGATCGAAATTCGACGGTGTCCACTTTTCGTGGCTTTGCTAAAGGCTAACGCAGGTTTCGAAAAACGATGCCTAGTTTTAATGCGTATGTACATACGCATGTATGGGAATATATGAACATATATATATACGACAGAATCTATTCGATCCGAACGCTTTGCGCCGGTAGCGGCCTGCACGGATGCTCGCTAGATGAGCCTCTACGGGAAACATCAAGCTCTGCAAACCGCTGGGATCTCTGCCATTACAGTCACTGGCTGACACTTTTCTAGCTGACGCATCTTTCCAATCTCCTACGATCTATGCTGCTCTCCCCAGGCCATTGGCCACTGAGAAGAAAATCCCTTGTGTGGCTCGTCTGATCACGAATACTTCCCAACGGATTCGCTCATGTTCTCTCCATCCGAAAAGTGCCGTTCGGGACTGCCTGGACGGCGAAATCGATATCAGCAGCAGCAGTCCGCGGCACGGCTTGCCGTCTGAACATTCTTACGTTGCAGGAGCGGAAGCAGCCGAGGCACTCGCCTGCCATTCTCCAGCTTGGAAAATAGAGGTCCGCGAAGAGGGGTCAGCCAATTTATGTTCCCTTATCAGACTCGTGCCGGTCGTGGACGTCATTTCGAACAATCGAATAAAATGGAATCATTCGTCCGCTTCGCTACTATTGCTAACACCACCAGTGCGACAACCATCCTATTCCCCTTCTCCCTTTCTGACCCTTCCTGCTCGCCGCTTTTGCCCACCAGAGCCGTCGCCGCCGCCGCCGCCACTGTTCCAACTATTCAACGGCTTTTGTGCCTTAGCGCTTGTCCAGACGCTCCAAATAGACGCAGACCTGTGACAGGCGTAGTAGTAGCGAAAGCGGCAGTAACAACGAAAAGGCTAGCAGCTGCTTTTACCCTATACCAGCGCGGAACAGCGCGCTATATAGTGTATAAAAAAGGGCGCACTTTGCATACATATAACTGTGCCACGGCAGACAGATGACGAATGAGTTGTTTTTTAACGATAACTCAACGTCTTTTTTCATTCCCCTTAGAGTAGGACATAACACAGAATGCGTATCTATTGATTCGTCTAATGGATTACATTGTAAAGCGTAGTAAGCTAGCGCAAAAGTGGACATGCCTTAACTCGCTGGCTTTTTATTTTGCTAGGAGGTTGTTACGGTTCAAGGCTATAGAAGTTCCATGCGGTCACAGTAGAGAATCCAGACGTACTGTATAAAAATAGATACCTTATCCATTAAGACGATTTTGCCTCGAGGACATCACTCGTTGGCGAAATGTTTCTTCGAATTAGGTAACAAATCCTTACGCTATTCCTTATGTTAACTAACGTAACAGAGAACATTTCTGTAATTTACTGCCCAGTATGGGGCGGTTCTGCTTTTGAGAAAAAAAGGAGAGAGAAGGAGAATCTGTTCGAGCTAGACGTAATGTAACTTTGGAACGACTCTCTGATATACACCGTCTTTAATATAATCACATCTAATATTGCGCCTCCACAATCCAGACATTCAGCGTACTTACTCGGGCTATGCAGTCCTTATATCTGAAAACAGAATGTGAAGCTTTTGTCTATAGACTTTATTAGGATAGGCTTAATAAACATCAACAGACAAATGAGAGCAGAATTCTAGCGGTAAGTAGTTACATGCAGTGCTGAAACTTTGTTGACTTTCGATAGCTTAAAAGTCGTACCTCGTGCGCTCCAAACCGTTCTAAACCCATGTGTTCGCTTACAATCGGATACCTATGTATCCGATTGTAAGCGAAGAGGCTTAGAGGATTCGGCCTTGTCTATTTGATAGAAACCAGGCTGCTTCACAATAACAAACTTCCCTCTATAGCATTTTATGGTTACGGCAGTTTGAAAAATATGGAACTTTTTTTATAAGAAATATGCATACCTTCGACTTGTTTCCGGATCGATGTTAGCCCGTATCGCCTGCAATTAGTAACGTATTGGCCATTATACACTTATGACGTGTTTGCATTGAAATGTTTAATGATGATCATCATACTAGTAAGTGAGTGACTGATTTTGACTTAGGCCTTTTTGCTAACAAAAACTAGCTTTCACAAAATAAAGCGTTGCAGACAATAACTCTAAGTCGTAATGCGCGTTTGCCTGAGGCTTTCTCCGGCCATTCTATTGCGGAGGCCGCAAAAACACATCCTGTCTAACGTGTACGTAGAGTTGTAAATATTGGTTTTTGGTGGTGGTAAACGGGTTTTAACATAATTTTTGCTCGGATTTTTAAGTGATAACCTTACCATGATCGTTACAGCTTGTTGTGGATGCCGCGATGTTATTGCGGAAGGCCAAATCAACGACAGATGAAAATAGTAAACCCACAAACGCCGATGCAGGAGACGAGAAGAGTCTTTTAGGTCTATTGCGATAAGATCTCGTGATGACCCGTCTTTCTCGGTAATGGTAAATATGGTGCATAGCGCACATGGGAACGTATCTCATCACGGTTTGCATACGTTGACGCTGGACAGTAGGTGTTGTTTTTGTCGACCTTTGTTAGTTCAGCGCAATCGAGGTTGTCGTGCACCTAGTTTTAGGTCACCGGTCAGATCTTTGTGCCTTTGGCTCATGGTCGGTGGTTTCTCTTCTAGATAATACGGATCGAAGCTTAATAGTAAAGAACAAAAAAAAAAAAACCGAGAATAATTATGCACTGCGCTAGAAAGTAGTATAATGTTAAGTAATTTGTTTGCCAAATAGTTCCATTTTGTCAAAGCTTCAATTTGCATTTACCCCGAAAGGGTGCTAGTTACGATTAAAAACAAGTGCTATTTACTTTACACACTGTTGATCGTTGTCTTAATAAACGGACTATTTTTGCTTTCATTTTAGTCAATTCGTCAAGGAGCAGGCGGATTATAGGTAATTTGCACACCTTAAATCAAACTCTAGCTGTTCGCACAATGTTGTTTTTTTTCGTACCAAACTATCTAGATATCGTCTTTGATTCTATAGATATATCCAATACTATGCTATAGACATACACTATCCTGATATACGCTTTAGTCTTCTGTATTAACCTGTTTCCCTTTTCTCTTTTCTGCTTTTTTCTCTTATTCGACTAGATTTTTCCACGATGCAAATGTGTCTGAAACGTGTCTGATTCTCTGAGCGTCCACCTTATCGGTAAACGCGCGTCGACATCGGCATAATACTGCTACACATTCGTTCGCTGTATTTTCAAGTAGAACATCATCATAAGCGGCCTTCAGCATCGTTTTGCTCTCATCGTTCTGTCGCTTAGCGGAAGAAAGAACAAAACAGAACAACGGTGAACGAATATTGAGGTGTGAGAAATCTGCATGGCCTGAAGGTTTGGCCTACGTTCTAAACGAAAGAGAAAACCTCGAATGAAACTTTCGGCTGCACTCATCCATGTACTATTCAGCTTCTCGCTATCTTCTCTTCTCTCCGTTGATGTATATTCGTTTGCTGGCAACAGCCTGGTATAGTTTCTATAAAGAAAGGGGGGCGGAAAGTAACCGTGGTAGCCCCATCAGCAGCAGGAGAAGAAACATCAGTTTGTCGCATCTGGCAAATTTATACTTTCAACGATAACGCCCAACATTGGCTAGCAGCTATACGCATGAGGCTGCTGGATAGCAGCGAACCAGCATGCCATAGAGAAGCTATGGATATAAGCAAATGCAAACGGAGCGTATTTCCATTTTCTCAGCAACTGGGCCAGTTTACGTTGCCTCACCACTGCTCCTGCTATGACAATAACAATGGCGCTACAATGACGAGTGGGTGCTGGACACAGGTATGGGAGCTCGTATGGGAACAACAGAATGACATTCCTATCACTCTGGGGGGGAAAAAAAATCGGACCAGTAAATTCAGACGGCGTCGACGCACAGACCGTTAGCCAGATGACGTGTGATTCCTTAAAATTGTGTGGGCTCCGTTTGCAACGTAAATGATAAGGAAATGCAGGGCAGAACAAACGAAATGTTTCGATTCTAGCGAAGACACACGGTTCGAGGTTAAATATACACGCTCAGTCTGAGTGCGTGTCATCTCTACTCCTACATACGTTTCAATTAAAGCATTGCGCAGAAATATCAGGCGGCTGTAGTGGTGAAAGTTGTAGGTCTATTCTATCGACTACGCTGACAATACCACTTATTTTTTCGCCTCGGCTCTTCGCTCATGGCTTACCTTATAGTACTCGAGTCGAGGAAAAAGGATACATTAAGCACTGACCCGATATCCTCACGGTGAAATTTATTACCGCAAATATATATATATATATATATATATATACACGTTATTTTCAGGTATAACGTTCCGTCGTCAGCGCATATATACTTTACGTGTTTTGAAAGTACACACAAAAAGATGCTTTGCGTATACAGTATATTTATTTAAAACTTCTACACACCCGCCATTAATTTGAATTTTAGTTACCTGAGCCAGTGAGCCGTCAAATTGTGACCTGACGGATTTTACCGTGATCTCTTGTTGTAAGGGATAGTCTGATCTGAAGTTTAATGATGAGCTTGCATCTTTGCAGGCAAAAATTATTGATACCGCATGTGGAACGGAAACTTTTTTTGAACGCAGCTTACCTGTCTAAGCTGCTCTGTCATATACATAGGTCATTGTTCGCCTTGACTAGAACGAACGTCTTTATGATAAACCTCTGGCCAAAATGATGCATCTCTAAGGAAACACAGAATCGTAATACAATTTTTGTGTTTCAATTATATTGCATGTTTTTATATACTTACTTTCCTTCCTATAGCGTATTATAGACGTTGAAGGGGCTCCAGCAAGTAATTACTATCGAGCCACATGTCGTGCACTGGGATCTGAGAAACCGATCTGTCACTTGGTAATGGGGAAAAAATCGCGGTGCGTTTCTTCTAGAATCTATCCACGCGGAAAATCTCGGCTAATAAGTACGCCACGACAACTGAGACTCGTAACCTCGCAGGTGATGGCGTCGAATACACTAGATAAAAATTTTAAAAATCTTATTTTTCTATGCTCGAATCATAGTCGGATCCGAAAATATTGCCCGCTGATAAATTTAAAAAAGTCGCTCCGGCTACTTCCGCGCCATTGAATATATTCTTGATGACGTTCAGTCATCCAATCACTGTGGGATCCAATTTTGCTATATACTCTCTTCGCGCCATAGCAATGATTGATATTTTTTAGCGTTGGAATTTATATGTTGGTTGTTAATATCAATCAAGCCGAGTGGCGTAAAAGTTGGCGGGGGCAGTTGTCTGCTTTTGACAGTCGTTGTTTACTCATGATATGCAACCTAGCAGAACAATGCAATGACTTAAAGTCACTGTTTCAGCAATCGTTGCTAAAAGACCTTCTCAGAAATCTACGGAATGATTTTGTCCAGCTGCAACTATTGGTTGGTAGACAGGATCACATTTCCAAAATGTAAATATTGTTCAACTCCACAGTTATATACTTAAATTGTTTATATAGTGTGCTACAATATAATTCGATAGGGGGCGCTCGAATAGCTAAAACGGGAACCGACATCGTTTTAAGGCACAGGAGGCACACAAATCCGGCTTTTCTTAATACGGCTGTGAAAGTTTCGGTTCGATGTGCCAGTCGTTCGATCTATTCAATCCGTCCGTCCGAGTTGCTTGTACCATGTGGGTTTGGAGCTTATGGCGAGCTTCATAACAACATCAGATCAAATTAACGATATAATCCAGCTACTATAATAAGCTATAACCTTCGAACCACCATGTACCTACCTATTACACCCTGCAGGATAGAAGAGGCTACAAAAATAAGATATTTAACTAAAATATCCTAGGCAAAGTCAGCACTAAGCAAATAACTAGAATATATATATATATATGATAGATAAAAAAAAAATATATAAGAAGAAATCTGTACTTCGACATGACTCGACTTTCGAAGAAATCAAATTACTGCCGACATTACTTTTCCTACCCTAAAAACATTTTTCCAGTTGTTGGACAAATGGTCCGCAATAAAGCAAAAGAAGAGCTAAAACAATCATCGAATATTCAAAAGCCACAAGAGATATCCGACGGAGCAACCAGCAAAGATAGCAATAAACTAGCGCAAAAGGACGATAAGCCCTTGTTCTGTTACACCTGGTGTCTAAGCTATTTTGGACGGGCATTGCTGGACCTAAACTTACAAAGCAGCATAATAATCATTTGGCAACACTAACGTTTAGATCAAAGATGGCCGCATGTCCATAGTTAGCATAGCCACGCACTCATAGAGATGTGCAGAAATCACTCCTTGCTTCAGCAGGAGTAATTCGTTGAAGGCTCACGGCGCCGTTCGGGCAAAACCATACTATAAACACAAACTGTCTCAACAGTAAATGATTTTTCTATCGCTCAAAAAATAGACGCTTAGGAAAAAAACAACCCGTTATTATCATTTGGTACAAAAATAAAAACTCGTTTTCTGCCTATGAATCAGATGTACTCGCTCATCGTTCTAATCCGAAAATACTTCTTCGGAACTGTTGGTCGCACTAGTATTGACTGCCTCGAGTAGCGTAATACCCGCGGCCCGGAAACTACGTAACGAAAGTAGTGGACTCTGGCTACATGGTAATCGCGTCACGCAAAAAGCAATCCAGTTTCGCAAAAACGGATAATGAGCGACTTCCGGACATATTTGGCCCAGCCAAACCCAACATCGATAAATGAACATGAATCACCCAAAACAGCATCGATGGAAGCAGCAATCGGAATCATTAGCGCACTTGCGATACTCACGGGACCCCACACTCTAGAATCACTACCCTTGTTAGAGAGGCGCGCGTCGAATGTACTATATTCTTATTTTTTGGGTGCCAAGATATATATTTTTAGGACCGCAAAGTTCATCTGATCTATCTGGGAAAGGCTATTTTTTTGTTGAACATAAGCCCGTTGCGTGTGTTTTACTGTGTGTCGTGCTACATCAAAAATTCTATGCGATCGCTGTTCGTTAAGCGAGTGTTTCAAATTTGTCTTTCTTATTCGGTGCTTTTGTGCGTTATCGATACCGTCCGTAACGCTCAATATACAAAGCCGATACACAGGTTCAAAGGGTGTTATTTTGTCTGTACCTGTTTAGGATGTATATTGACCATGTGTACCTGTACATGATATTTTATATTTAGAACATCCACACATATATGTATGTAAGTCACCACAAGGAGTGCAAGAAAGGCGTGATTTTGTCAAAAAAAGAATCAGGAGGCTGATGATGGAATTACATGAAACAGCCGGTACAAGTTTCAGGAAATGCACGAGATAAACAGGACGTACATTGAGTACACAGTGTTATTGAGATCTACTAGATTACCCTAAATGGATCTAATTTTACTTTTTAGGTTGGCATCTTTGTTTATAATGTTTGCGGGATGTTAGGTCATCGGTACGGCGACATCAACAAAGAACATCTCGCTATACGGTAAAGAATAAAAAGACGAATAGCTCTATCAGCCATAGCAGGAATTACTATACTACAAATAAAACGTTCGGTAGCTTTTCGCAGACGGTAGGTAATAGTATTTGCCACCGAGAGCAAAGAACCTCGCCGACATTTTTCTCAATAGTATCACCACTCTGTTGACTTGAACTCATAGGTGAAATAGGAAATGCCAAACTAGCGAGCCAGATTTAATTGCGGACCATAAAAAAAAACGCTTGCCCCTAGGACTGAGCAGATTCACCTTTGATGGTCGATAGCACAATCAGCTGGATAATCCAGAAACAAGTACTTAGCTGAGACGCCTCAATGCGTCATCTTACTTGCTTGATAGCTAAAAAAAAACCAACGTTACGTATATATAGATTCCTACAGTAACAATAACATATTTCGTTTGGTTTATCATATGGGGACTGGGCATCATGTCTGTCCAATACAAATAATTTAGTAAAGCATTACTTTACAAACTCATGTGTTACTGTGAACGAATTCACTACTAACGCCTCTCATGTATAAAACGTAAAGTCTTGTTATTTATATACTTCAACATAAAAATCACTACTAGGACACATCATTAAATTTCTAGTATCTGCATTGGGACTATTATTCTTTGCAGTTGCGTAGGGTTTTGTCTGACATCAATTCAGAAAGCCCAAACAGTGTACCTAGTAGAAATGCCACGGCGAGCATCAGTCATTATGGCTTTCTATAGATTTACGAAGAGTTGAAGCACGAAAATATCACTACGTTGCTTCGTATTATCAGAAACCTGTCAGTAATGTAAGTGGTCTTGATAAAGAGTTGTTAGTAAGTCATTTAGCTGAGTCTAGCACACATGTCTACGTGTTTAAAATATTTGCGTACCCCAAATTTAAATCAAAAAAAAAGGGCCAGATTGCCAGGCAGCGGTAATCACCATGCGACCGTAGCATTAGGGCAATCTGGCCTCACAACCTGCCCTGTTGATTTGTTAAAATGAGCCAGATAGTACTGTTTAGTATATACGAATATCAGCTAGCAACTAGCTTGTTCACTCATTATATGAGCGTATATATAATCTATCATCGTGAAGCGGGTAATGCTGACCGGCTGGGTGGGTCTGACATCTCGAAAAAAAAAGAAAACACATACGTTGGTTAAGGCTTGACCGCCGTTGAATGCGGTTTACGTTTAAACATATAATCTACCAAAATAAAAGTTCTCCTTTGCAAATTTAAACATCAGAATACGATGTGTTGTCCTTTACATATTTGTTTATGCAGATGTAGAATCTAGGCTTAATACATTTCATGGTTTCATAAATTCATTGTATCTGCCTGAAAAACATATACATATATATATATATGCTTGGTCTTTAGTGTTTCTTTCTTAGCTAATAGTAATGATATAAATGTTTTGTCATTCGAACAAGACATCTTTAATGTAGGTCCTGTTTAATTTGCCGGCCTTCTTAGGGGCTTACCGGGTTTCTTGGGGTGCTAGTGGTAGTAGTTATTGCGCGTTTTATGCCCATCGGCCTCATTAAATACAACTATAGGGGGCCGCAGCAAAGGCGTAGAGAACCATTACTGGCTTAATAACAGATCTGCTACTATCCCGAGTAACGTTGTAAATATTCACTGTTGTTTATATTGCTGGTGTTGGGCTTAGCTGACCCGAATGGCAAGGTACATTCATTCGTTGCACTCACCTTGCTATAAACGAGGCAGCAGACCCTCAACAGTTCAGCATAATCAGTGTACCTGGACAATAATCGGCATTTCTATAT